>NC_087162.1:3962500-3970000 GCF_035594125.1 Scylla paramamosain | reverse complement strand
CACTCCACCACATCCAGAATATCGTCTCCCTCTTACTAATTCATCACAAATCAACTTCACATTATTTCATCACTACCTTACATACACGCTACGTCACGCCATTTTACTATTGTTCAATCTTTCTTTCCTGGGTTTTCTGCAGATTCAAAAACTCCACCACTAATAGAAATTCCGTCGTTTTCCCACCACTTGACTGCATTTCCGTATCATATCAGTATTTTCCCTCGTATTTTTTTTTTCACTCAACTTAGATAAACGTTGAAGATCTACACACACACACACACACACACACACACACACACACGTCAGACTCCGTTATAAAGCTCTCCGGCCCCCACTGGACGCAAGAAGGCTAACTTGTGGTCTATATATTCCACGCATTGCACAACCCTGCCTACAACGAGCCCTCGAGAGCCGTCCAGGTGGAACTCGCGGGTGCCTCTTTAAAGCTTAAGGAACTCCTTCGTGCATCATTAAAGTTTTTAAAGCTTAACCATTTCCCTGCTAAACATTTTTTTTTTTCGATCATCACCTGGTACAATTTTTCACAGTCTCTCAACCCTTTCACTGCGATACGCAACAATTCACAACATTAAAAACAATGTCTTAAATCTTCAACAAGAAAGAGGGGGATTAAGATGATAGATTTTGCAATTTCTAGCCAGTATAATCTTTGGAGGTGATTAGATTTTTGTTGCCCTTGGCCGGTGTCTATCCTACATAAAAAAAAAAAATGCCTCGGAGTTGTTACTAATTAAGAAAAGATAAGCCAATAGCAGTGAGCGGGTCAAATAGTTGTGTAGCTTAAAAAAATACATGAACTCCTATTCTCTCTTTCTATGTATCAATGCAATTTTTTTTTTACTCTGAATGTGAACAAAGATTAACCACGGCAGTGAAAGGGTTAAGGAACTCCTTCATACAAGAAGTCTGAAGGAGATGTGACAATGCTACAAGTGATGTCACCGAGGTAAGATATTTGTTTGATAAATCCCTTTTGTGGATATCTGTAAGAGATACAACTAATTGCCTTGTCGTGGAGAGTGATTGAGGTGAATGCAGAATAATGTTTACTTTTATTCTTTCCTCTGTCTCCAACAGGAAAAAAAAATGTGAGAAACAATAAGGAATGCTGGACACGATTTGCTTCTTGTACTGAAGCTAATTACAAAGGAAAAAGACTAAAGATAGTAGGAAAGTAATAAAGAAGTGGAGAATGGGGAAAAATAACACTGGAAATCACTGTAATAGCTTTCATTACTGTTATTAGAAGAAAAAAATAAGCACAAAAGAAAAGAAGTAGAAAACGTGTAGAATAAGAATGAAGAATGGAAGAAATTTTTACTTTTTTGTATTATTCCTCTCTATAAAAGAAACCAACAGCAATCAAGGAACTTAGAAGGAGACTACGAAGAAAAACTTAAAAATATTATTACTCTACATTAATCCTGTTCATAAAAGGATAAAATAACTACAAAACAAGCAATACGGAAGAATATGGACAACGCGAAACCACAAATAATAGAAGAAAAAAAAATATATATAAACCTATACCCCCTTCCACTAACTATACTGGAAACAGAAAAATACACAATTACTGCTAGATTAATACTGTACATCGCAAAAACACCGAATCACGCAGCTATAAGAGATACTAAGAAACCACGAATAATACTAAAAAACAAAAAAAAACATTCTATTAATTGTACTGGCAACATAAGAATACAAGATTCCCGCTTGATTAATACATCACCACACCTGACTCACAGTGCAATAACATGATAGAATAATTGAACTAGAGGTTAAAAAGTAATGACCCCAAATGACCTGACTACACAAGTAAATCTTCGTGCCTGCTTCACAACACGAGTTAAGCCCACCTGCGCGGCATAGCAATAAGGCACACCGGACAGCGGGGGGCGGGAGACTGCAGGAAATATGACAACGTATCGTCCCACTTTCCCAGCTGGACAATGTGAATGTAATCCTCTCTCTCTCTCTCTCTCTCTCTCTCTCTCTCTCTCTCTCTCTCTCTCTCTCTCTCTCTCTATTCCTTTTACTGTCTTATTTCCATTTTTTTTCATTTACTTTTCATTCTCTCTCTCTCTCTCTCTCTCTCTCTCTCTCTCTCTCTCTCTCTCTCTCTCTCTCTCTCTCTCTCTCTCTCTCTCTCTCTCTCTCTCTCTCTCTCTCTGTGTTTCTTATACTGTCTTATTTCCATTTTTTTTGTTTTCATTTTACTTTTCATTCTCTCTCTCTCTCTCTCTCTCTCTCTCTCTCTCTCTCTCTCTCTCTCCCTCTCTCTCTCTCTCTCTCTCTCTCTCTCTCTCTCTCTCTCTCCCATGTTGTCTCCCATATAACATATGCACCTAATTTAATACTGCTTTTGTCTATGTTTATCATGAAAACCCTATATTATGTTTTCATTGGTCGTTATAAATTGATCAAATAAAATAAAATCTCTCCCCCCTTACAATGTTTTGGTCGCCATCTTTACCCCCACCACGGTTAGATTTTTTTTCCTCTCCTCCATCCATGTGTCCGAGGGTGGAAAAAACTTGCTCTCTCATATAAAGGTGAAATTTCCCTGCAAAGTTTCCTACCTCACCTGGCGGCCGCACGTGAACAGGTGTACTAGGGACAGAAGACTGGTATTTGTGCAGTAAAATGTGGAAGGTAGGTAAGCACACTGATAAAATAGACTGACGAACAGAAAGATGCATGTGTTTAGAGAGAGAGAGAGAGAGAGAGAGAGAGAAGAGAGAGAGAGAGGAGAGAGAGAGAGAGAGAGAGAGAGAGAGAGAGAGAGAGAGAGAGGAGAGAGAGGAGAGAGAGAGAGAGAGAGAGAGAGAGAGAGAGAGAGAGAGAGAGAGAGAGAATCAAACGTAGGTGAAGTGAAAAAAAAGAATATATAGAAACGACGTAAAAGAAGCTTAAAAAAAAGAAAAGAAGAAGGAAACAAGGTGAAAGGATTCAGTGTGAATTGAACTATAAACTATTCAGAGAGGGAAAGGATGACAACACAGTGGACATATTAACACATATTAACACACTGGAACATTCTCTCTCTCTCCCTCTCTCTCTCTCTCTCTCTCTCTCTCTCTCTCTCTCTCTCTCTCTCTCTCTCTCTCTCTCTCTCTCTCTTGCCGTTAACAACACACAGGCAAGATGATTATAAAAGTAAATGAACGAAGTTAGGCGACATTCTACTCAAGTTTCACATATAAAGAGAGGTAATCTTGATATTGCGTCATATCTTCCTCTCACCGGCACATCACCGCCTCCTTTCTCTTCCTCCGTGGCGGAAATGACCCCTGCTGGATCGGGAGGGCGAATGGACACTGGACACCAAAGGAAAAAAATCTAGTCGGTTGAGTTTTTATTTGTTTTCATCAACGAATAACATAAAAAAAAAATTGTAGTGTTTCTTTTCCGCCTAATTTCTGCAATAGGAAAGATTCACTGGAGAGTAACCTTTCACTGTGCTGTCATATCACTTCTACCCTAAGTTAATGCAGATGTGTTGTCAAATAGCCTTTAAAGGACCTAACATTGTTGTTGCTTTTCATCCTTTGCAGCTTCTGGTAATATCTGAAGCAACGTCAACAAACTATGAAAGATTACGTCAGTACGGAGCCAGTTATTAGTGTCTTTTTCTCGAGAGGCATTGAAGTGGCAAAGTGGAGGGAATGGAGACAGTCCTGCCCAGACCGAGGGAGCTACGGTGCTTTCTGAAAACTGGAGAGAGAGAAAAAAGGGAAGATGGAGAGTGAAAGAGAGGTGCGGGTGAGGATAAATGATCACAAACAATTCCAAATATAACAGCAAAAGATCTCTAGGTCCTTCTTGGAGTGTCGGATTACACCATCTAGGACTAAGTAGCAGCAGAAGACAGGTTAGCGCTACAGAAGACGAGGAAGTGGAGGGAGAGGGAGGGTGAGAGGAGGGAGAGAAAGAGGGAAGGCCACTGCAGTAATCAAGAGACCTGATCTGCCTTCAAGTTTTTTTGTCACGCCTTTCCCTTTCCACTAAACACGTGCTGCCTACCTCGCCGGGAGAGCCTCTTGTAACGAGGAGTCGCCCGAGGGGGAAGAACCCGCAGCAGACCAGGACCCTGAGACCCGGCGCGGGATTACACCTTTACTCAGAAGTTGCTTTCACGCGGATGTTCGGATGATTCCCGCGGCTGTGAATTGTTTGCGAGGCTGATTCAATTGAGCCTATTGTTCTGCCGCCCCTGTGAGGTGAGGAGGGTGAGGATGCGTGGAGAAAGAGGTGAAGGGGTGCATGACATGGTAACAATCAGGGAAGATGACAGGAAACAGCGACGAGTTATCACGCCAATGACGATAATAACAACATTGTTTACAGTTGCCATGGGAAGTCGTAACGTGCCTCAGGTGTGTGTATGTGTGCATTGTTCCTTCGTCCCTTCCTCCTCCTTCTCCTCCTTCCCTCCCTTCTTCCGTCGTGACTCGCCTGTGACCCGTGTGACCTGACCTGACGAGACCCAACCCGGTGTGGATGATGCTAACTCAATGTAGCCACAGACACGCACGAGCTGTCTCCCCAGCACTAGACACACTCCGCGGGCCGCCCTGCTGCTGCTGCTGCTGCTGGGGCTCGGGAAAAGGGGTAGGTACAAGCAAAACCCGCTGAAAGTGAGGTCAAGAACAAAATCAGGACACGTAATATACACGAGATAAAAAAAAAAGCCGGACTATTTCCACGTACTAAAGCAACTGCACGTGTATTCATTCATGTTTTCTTCAGAGTGTACGAGTGTTTTGAAAAGAGAGCGTGGTATTTTGTAATAGGACATACGGACGCATTCCACATCAGCTCATGTCAGGTAGTATTATTATTATTATTATTAGTAGTAGTAGTAGTAGAAGTAGAAGTAGTAGTAGTAGTAGTAGTAGTAGTAGTAGTAGTAGTAGTAGTGAGTACATGTAGTAGTAAAATATGTCTACGGAGCAGTAATGGCCGCAGAGGAAAGGCTGGGAATCCTGCGCGGCCATACGGCATCGCCAGAGACGCGGTGCTCGTGACGCCTCGCACGTTGGTCTGGCGGCGTTGCATCATCCGAGGGAGAAGGAATTTTAACTCATGCGGGAAAACGTGCATAGTCTCTTGCACTGAAGGAGACACATACACCCTTGAGAGACGATGGCAATGGTATGAATCTCAGTAACTCGGACAGCCCTCGGGAACATCACTAGGGGAGAACCTGAATGCCGAAAGCACCTGAAAGAATAGACTGAAGGAACAGAAACAGTGCTTATCCCCTCCTGCCTCCCTCCCTCCCGTCCCTGACCCCAGCTCCTGAACTATCAACCTTCCCCGTGAGTTGCGTAGCCGCCATCGCCGCCTGTCGTGGTCGGGCTAGTGCTGGGAGGGCAATGTGGGAATGTAACGAGGCTCGAAGTGTGACGGAAAGGCTGCAGTGAAGATGAGGTGCCAGTGGAGTCAGAAAAAAGCCGCGGTAAAAGGTGTTTAAAGGTGTTTACGAGAAGTTAAGTAAGAGGGCGTGGGAGGTGTGTTATGGAGGGAGGTATGGGAGAAAAGTCCTTGCGGGAGATAACGAGGGAGGAGATCTGAGCAGTGAGACAAGGAGGACAGATTCCGGGATAGGAGCTACAGTGAGCGATACGTTAACAGCAGCGAAGGTTAGCCAGTGAGGCGCACAATAGCAACACGTGGGAGAGTATTGGTGTAGGCACGATGGGAGGGAGGTGGATGGGTACGTAGAGGTGGGAGTGGAAGGACGTGAATGACAAAGGTGGAAGGGCAAGGGAATTCAACGAGGAAGGGCAGGAAATAGAGGCAGAAGAGGCGGCACGTACGTAGGGCATGAGTGTTGAAGGACACACAAACCACTATAGTCGCTTGGATTGTCACCACCAGACCTTGAAAGACTAGGAGAGGCTTGGCAGGTCAACGGGACTTCCAAACCGCGGAATGGAGGGGAGATGCGGAGACAAGGATGCTGGAAGATGCTGGGAGGAGAAGGGTATAGTGGGAGGTAGGAAGAGGTAGAAGGATGAAAAAGGATGCCGGGATAGATAACTTAATGCAGGAATTTCAATGAGGAAGAAAACTGGTGCGTTAGGGAGAGATAAGAGAGAGTGAAGCAGATAGAATCGAGGAGTAAGCGAAAAGGAAAAAAAAAACAAAAAAAAAACAGGAAACTAAAGGGAAGTGTGGAGGCGCAGGAGGAGACAGTGAGACCCAGAAAGAATTGAGAAGGGTGAAAGGGGAAGACATAAACGCAAGGCAGACTCTGGAGTAGCCAGCTGGGGATTGAGGGGAGGGCAGGAGGGGCAGCAAGGGAGGTAGGTCAAGGTGTCTACTCTCTATCCTTGTCTCCCACGATGCCTCAGAAAAAGAAAAGTTATAAAATCGATAAATCTTCTCCGCCACAGCCTACAAGGTAAAGGTTGCCCGTGAGTCGCGTAGGTCAGATCCAGATAGCCAAGACAGGGAGACAGGGAGACAGGGAGACAGGGACACACACACACACACACACACACACACACAGGCAGGTATATAGAACGCTGAGTAGAGGAAGAAAATATTGCCACACACGAAACGACAAATAGGAAAAATGGAACAAAGATATAGATAAATAAATTGAAGTTGACAGTTAAATAGAACGGTTAACGAAAAAAAAATATTGGCACAAATGAACCGACAAAGGACAAAAAATACACAAACAAATATAGACAAAGCTAAAAAAAAGCAAAAAAAGCAAAACCGCACGCACACACACACACACACACACACACCATCACCACCCATGAAAATAAACACAATGAACACAAAAACAAGGAATCTAAACCCACTGGAATGCTTCTCTGTTACAATTCACACTCCACAAACCAGACAGAGGAACAAGAGCTACCAAATTTCAGCGATAAACACACCGAGGCACCACGAACAGATAACACTCTAACAAAACATCAACAAATAATTAAAGAACCATCTGTTATGTGTCTTTAAAGTCTATTCTTGTACCTTTTTTTTTTTTCGAAATCTTAAGACTCATCGTTCTACTAACACTGTAACATTTGGAGAGAGAGAGAGAGAGAGAGAGAGAGAGAGAGAGAGAGAGAGAGAGAGAGAGAGAGAGAGAGAGAGAGAGAGAGAGAGAGAGAGAGAGAGAGAGAGAGGGGGGGAGGGAAGTGTCTGCTGCAAGTTGCGACACACGAGATGCTCTTCTGGTCGAGCGAAGGACGAACACTTGACTAGAGAGAGAGAGAGAGAGAGAGAGAGAGAGAGAGAGAGAGAGAGAGAGAGAGAGAGAGAGAGAGAGAGAGAGAGAGAGAGAGAGAGAGATAACAGGTCCCTTTTTTGGTGCAGTGGTGCGTTGCAAGTCTATCTAATGTACCTGCCGCTTCATTCTGCTGGTGTCAGAGAGAGAGAGAGAGAGAGAGAGAGAGAGAGAGAGAGAGAGAGAGAGAGAGAGAGAGAGAGAGAGAGAGAGAGAGAGAGAGAGAG
>NC_087162.1:3955000-3960000 GCF_035594125.1 Scylla paramamosain | reverse complement strand
CTCTCTCGTGTGCGTGTGTTGAACAACCGGTCGAGAAGCAGTGACCTTTAGCAATAGTTGTACATGCATTTACACACACACACACACACACACACACACACACACACACACACACACACACACACACAACTGGTGACCGCTGCCTGCACCACCTCACTATCACACCTGGACCTTTTCCTTAAGCGCCACGCACCGCCCCAGCCTCCCCTGAACACCTGTGAGTAGTTCCCTTTCAGTGCATCCAATCAAGCAGTTACCAATGACACAATCACTCTCAGGTGCATCGCAATTCACTTTCACGCCATGTCGACTATTATGTGATTTGAAAATGAAGAGTTTTTATGTATACATTTTTTTTTTTTTCTGGTGTTCTTTAGTTACCGGCTATCTACTGCAATGCTTAATATGTGTGTCTAGGAAACTAGGTGCTTCGGTTCGATGCCTAGATTACCTGTTGAAAAGCACATCTAATCTAACCTAACAACCTAAGCTAACCTTACTTAATCTAAATTAACCTTACCTAAGCTAACCTAGCCTTACCTAACCTAACCTAACTTGACCTAATCTAACTTAACCTAACCTTACCTAATCTAACCTAACCTAATCTAATCATTATCCTTTGTCTCGGGTGTCAAATCTACAATTTTGGACAATCCCTTTTGGCTCTATTCTTTAGGGACTGGCACTTAAGCAGCCAATTTTTCTTGCCTTTTTGTAGCCCTTGGCCAGAGCCCCTCCTACATAAAAAAAAAAAAAAGAAGAATCGTGTAGCCGGAAGTAGGAGACATGTCAACTTGAAATACTGATATGGAATTGAATGAAGAGGCAACGAAGAACGAAGCATAATACATTCATGACTGTACTTTACTTATGAACTTCTTAGGCAACACGAAACCAAGTATAATACATTCCTGGCTGTATCTTACTTAGGTACGTCTTGCTATCCGGCGACACCTTGGCTTCGTGCGTGGTATTTTCACCTTCGCTGCAAAACAGGAAAGGTTCTCTACGAGCATTCTTAAAGTTTTACCAGGAAGCCTCGAGTCAGGAAGTGCCCATGGGTGAAAGCTTTGCATGTGTGAATTTAGCTTTTGCTGATTTATGCGTGGGACGATGGAAGGAATATTGATGAGTGTTGTGTTGACTGTTGTTGTTGTTGTTGTTGTTGCTGTTGTTGTTGTTGCTCTTGTTGATTGTTGTTGTTGTTTTTCTTCTATGTCTTTTCTCTTTCCTACTCCTCCTCCTCCTCTTTTTTTATGCCTTTTCTCTTTCCTCCTTTTCTTCTTCTTCTTCTTTTTCTTCTTGTTCTTCTTGTTCTTGTTCTTGTTCTTGTTCTTGTTCTTCTTCTACGCCTTTTGTCTTTCCTCCTCCTTATCCTCCTCCTCTTCCTCTTCTTCTTCTTCTTCTTCTTCTTTGAGAGCAGCGTCATCACTTATAATCACTTCCTCATCTACACTACATTTGATCCCGTTATTTATGCCTGCGATCAAGTATTTTCTTCACCGTCCTTTCCTTGTAGTTTATGAGGCAGTTTATCTCGTGCAGTTTTTTCCCGCCCATGCTCATAAAACATCCCTATCAGAATTTTTTGTACTTTTTTTGTTAGCAAGCCCTTTTTTTCAGAATTTATGATACAAAAAAACAAAAGCAACTACTAATGATTAAGTAATGTATTATGAACCCTTTATCCTTCCTCTTCCCTGTTTTTTTCTTTTTTTTTCTTTTTTCCTCGTACTCGTAAAACAATAATATCGTTTTTTTGTGTATTTTTTTGCTGACATTCTTTTTTTTTTTTTCCGCAGTTATAAGACTTAAAAAAACACCAAAAGTACAGTGAATGATGACATACTTAGTTGTGAACCCTTCGTCCTTCCCTTCCCTTCCCTTCCCTTCCCTTCCCTTCCCTTCCCTTCCCCTTTCCCTCGTCAAAGTCTGTGTAAATAACCAACCAACTGTTTCTTCCCTGTCATTATAATTTCTAACTATTCCCTAAGTTTGCCTGTATGTGAGAGGCTTCTCTCTCTCTCTCTCTCTCTCTCTCTCTCTCTCTCTCTCTCTCTCTCTCTCTCTCTCTCTCTCTCTCTCTCTCATGCCATCTATCACCCAATATTTCATGACTGTACGACACATAAAAAAAAATATCTTGATTTTTACTCCTACTTTTCCTTCCGTTTCTGTTCCTCTTCTTTTCTAAATAAAATTCATCCTCTTTCTCCTCGAGCTCCTCTTTTACAGCTTCTCCTCTAACTACTCCTACGCCTCCATTCTCACCATTTCCTCAATCAACACCTCACCTCCTCCTCCTCCTCCTCTTCTTCTTTCTCCTCCTCCTGACGTTTTTGCAAAGTAAGGGAGTCTGTGCCTGGAGTGTGTCAAGGTGGGTGGGTGTGAATGGCGCTCTGTTGGTTGCCTCTCAGTCTCCCTGCCTCCTACTCCGTTCCCTCTTTCGCCTGCCTCTCGCCTGCCTCTCTTCTTCCCTTCTCTTTTCGCCACACGAGTAACCTTACTTATCATTCTCTGTTGATCCCACGCTGCTCCTCGGCTCTTCTTCTCTTGCCGCGCCGCTGCTTCAAATCCTCCTTACTTTGTATCTTGC
This sequence comes from Scylla paramamosain, assembly GCF_035594125.1. NCBI lineage: Eukaryota > Metazoa > Arthropoda > Malacostraca > Decapoda > Portunidae > Scylla > Scylla paramamosain. The sequence goes on along the minus strand of NC_087162.1, from coordinate 3,957,404 downwards.
ATAAAGTATCTGTTTGGTCATTGTGTATATTGTCTGTTTGCTTTTATCCTCCTCCTTCTCCTCCTCCTCCTCTTCTCCTTCTCTTACCCTTCCTCCTAATCCCGTTTCTGTTACTTTTCCTCCTCCTGTTTATTTCATTCGTTGTCTCTCACATTAACTATTCATGTCATTTCTCTCTGTCCTCTCTCTCTGCTTGTCTGTTGTGTTTGTCTGTCTTGTGCTGTACACGTACGTACCTAAAGCCGGTTTTCTTGTTTACTTTTCTTTTCTCTCTCTCTTTTATTTCGTTGGGTACGTTGCATCAAGGTATGTTTTTCATTAGTTACAACCTATTCTTTTGCTGCCGACGACTCTGTGGTGTTCATTCTTTATTTCCTACTTCCTTTAATCACTATCTTGTTTACTGCCTCACTGTCTCTCCCTACACCCTTCTTACCTCCTTCCTTCCTTCTTTCCACCCTTCCTTCTTTTCTCTCATTCCTACTACACACACACACACACACACACTCTCTCTCTCTCTCTCTCTCTCTCTCTCTCTCTCTCTCTCTCTCTCTCTCTCTCTCTCTCTCTCTCTCTCTCTCTCTCTCTCTCTCCCTCCCTCTCTCTCACTCTCACTCTCTCTCTCTCTCCTAACCTACAGTGTCTCGTCTCTACGCATTTCTGTCTGTCTGCCTCCTCTCCAGCACTCCACCAGCAAGTACTCTTTACTCTTTACTCTTTTCTGGTAACCACTTTTAACCTATAATTCCCCGGGCTTTATCCTTCAGCCTTATCAATGCCTCAAAATCTGACGCAGCAGCAGCACCAACGGCAACAGCAGCGGCAAGAACTAAAAACAAAAGCAACGCCAACGAATTATTAAATAACGACAAAATACATAAATCACGGCCACAAAAAGGTAAGATAAGTATCACGAAGTTGCTCCCTCAAAAATAAAAGAAAATGAGCTGGGTGGCAGAGGGGGGCAGGTTCACCTTTAATGAAACCAGCGCCTTAAAACTGACGCAGGGTAGATGAAGGGAACGGATGAACTTAACACTTCCACTTGGCACTCTTGATGGATCACATGCAAGGTATTAGGAACTGCAAGGCGGCGATCGCATACCAAGGAGCACTCCTTCGCTAATTTACTCTTATGGTGGCATACTGATCACTCCTTCATTGATATTCCAGCAGCGGCCATAAAACGTAGCGGGGACTTGAGAGAAGGGGGTGTATGACAGCGGCTGAGGAAGGGAGGAAAAGAGATAATGATAGTAAGAGAAAGGTGAAGAAGGAGCTTAGATAGGAGTACTTAGCTAGCTGAATGTTGGTTAGTTTATTAGTTAGTTAGTTAAATAGTTGATTAGTAAGTAAGTAAGTAAAGGAGTTAGACAGTTTGTTAGTTAGGTTACGTTAAGTCAGATTAGCTAGTTAGTAGGTTATTCAGTTAGTTAACTAGTTAGAAAGGAGGATAATGACGTGAGGAAAGAGTCTGAAAGGTGGCAGATGGCTTGATGGATGTGAATGAGTGATAGAAGATGCTGCGAGGGAGGAGTAAAGAGCTAAAGAAAGTATTTGGATAGGGGTAAATAAATGGATGAGTATGGGTGTGTAGGGTGATTAAGAGTAAAGTTAGGGGGAGGTCAAAGGCAGGAAAGAACTTTGAATGGATGAATATATGTTTAGTAATGGGTGTTAATAGGAGACCTGAGGGGTGACACAGGGGCATGGGAAACACGAGGAAGGGCAAGGTGGGAAGGACGCGCGTGTAAACAAAACAATCAAGAGATATCATGAGAAGTCCACTGCTTGATTTGTTCACAATGCACGTATCCTCTTCCTCTTTCTCCTCCTCCTCCTCCTCCTCCCCCTTTTTCTCCACGTTTTCCTCCTCCTCTTTCTCCTTCTCCTCCACGTCTTTTTCTACATCTCATTCCTCTTATTCTTCCCCATCCTCCACCACTATTATTACCACCACCACCACCACCACCACCACCTCCTCCTCCTCTTCCTCCTCCTCCTCCTCCTATTTTTCAACATCATCATCATCATCGTTATTCGCTTCCGTTTTCGTCTCCTTCTCCATCATCCTGTTCCTCATCATCATAATCACCAACATCATCATCCACCTCCTCTTTCTCCTCCTCTTCCTCCTCCTCCTCCTCCTCCTCCTCCTCCTCCTCCTCCTCCTCTCCTCCTCCTCCTCCTCCTCCTCCTCCTCTTCCTCCTCTTCAAGTCTCAATTAGCAGCTTTTCACTGTTTGACTTGAATGATTCTCGTTATTTTTCTTTCACGATGGTGACTTTGCCTTCTTGCTGCTTTGCTTGCTGCGTACACTCCATTCTTTTGTCGACTTTTTTCTTTCTCTCTCTCTCTTTTTTTACTCGACTCCCGTTGCTTACATTTTTTTTTCACTCCTGTT
>NC_087162.1:3920000-3952500 GCF_035594125.1 Scylla paramamosain | reverse complement strand
TTTTTTTACTTTTTTATATCTTATAATGTCGAATAGAAAAATGGTACATAAAAAAGTACATTAATTGGACATGACAGGTAGGCACGTGTCGCCGCTGGAACGGGCGTCTGTGTGTGTGTGTGTGTGTGTGTGTGTGTGTGTGTGTGTGTGTGTGTGTGTGTGTGTGTGTGTGTGTGTGTGTGTGTGTGTGTGTGTGTGTGTGTGTGTGTGTTTGAGTGTGTGTCCTCGGCCGTCTTAGCACCACCAACCATACAAGATTTTTTTCTCCACTCTTCCCTCACCTTAATTTTTCTTCCCTTACCATGTGACATTTCGTAACAATCGGGCAGGTGGAGCAGAGCCAGCGACTGATCCTGCTAATCAATTTTTTCCTCCACTTTATCAAGGAATTCGATCGATCTTGTGACCGCTAATCCCTGTATCGAGGGGCCGAAGGCTGCGTTGGCGGTGTTCTCAAGGGCAGGAATCCACTTGCGTTTTTAACTGTCCTTCGTAACTTGCCCTGAGACCTGTACTCCTTTTTATATGTACAAAAATTCAAGGTTAATTTTCCTACCTTTACTTGTTTATCGGTGTCCCTCGGTTTGGTAAAAGAAGCAAGAGGAATTTCTGTGGTCCATACGAGGTGAGGTGAGGCGAAGCGGGTTTGTCAATGACCTGTCAAGGTTATTTGCAACATGGTGGAGGTGGGTCATATATTGGATCTGGGTCTCTAAATCTCTGGGTACAAAGTTAATGTGTGAGTGTAAGTGTGTGTATGTGTGTGGGTGTAAGTAGAGAAGGAGAGGATAGATAGGTAGGTAGCTTAGATAGGTAGGTAGCTAAGTAGGTTGGTAGATAGAAGAGGAGGTGGTGGATCGCGGTGGGCAACACAACACCACTTTCAATGTCAGTGCACCGTGCGGGTAGCGGCCACAACCCGAGGACGAGGACGACGACGGAGCTAAGAAACAATAGAGGCAAGGCGGGTCTGGGGCGGGTCTGGGCGGGGTGGAGTGAGGCGTGGCGCGGCAGGCGACACTCCTCATCAGCTGATGCTCTCACTCTCAACCTGCCAGTGAACCGACTTTTTTACGCCAACGAACGACCAAATATGCGTCGCCAAGGTAAAGGAGAGCTGCTTTCTTGCCGGCGTCCTCTTGCCTCGCTTTGAGCTATACATAAACACGACTCCCATTGCGAATAAATCTTGCGCCATCGCGTGTATAATGCTATTCGTCGCGGTGATTTGCTATTATTGTTGTCAAAAAGCAGAATACAACGTGAGAGGTGAACGCTGAGAATCCATTATCACCAGAGGCCGCCACATTCAACTAAGGCATTCACCGCGTGATATAAATAGTGAGTGTCTGCTCGGGGGCATGGGGTGACTCAAGGGACTTGTCCTCGCCTTACGCTCGAGTAATTCATGTTTTTGTCCTCAGCCTCTCAGACTTCAAGGTCAGAGGAGGATATTCCACAAACACCTCGTGATAATGGTATGGTATTTTGCCATACATCACACGCCCAGTCACTCCCTCGATGTGAGTACGTGAGGCGCAGGTACCAGGCAGCCCGCCTCACCCACCACGCTGCACCGGGAGGCTCGTGCGTGCATCTACGTCTTTACGGATGGATCCACGTCGAGCACGATTGATGTACATAGCAGTTTTTACGTACACCATCCCCACGTCCAACCTGTCCCGGTGCCGCGTCCTCTTAGTGGGTGTCCGTGAGAGAGGCTCGTCGCGTCCTCGGCTTGGCGACTCCCGCTTCCCACGCTGGGTGAAGGACGCCCCGCCGCCGCGCCCTCTGAGGACACGAGCCAGCCATGGAGGTCCCGGCACTGCACTGACCCACCAATTTCATTCTCACTTTCATCACCGGCTTTCAGTCACGTCTTATGAAATGTCATTTCGGAGGCCTTGTAGAAGTGATTGGTGTGAGAAGAAATAATATAACTTTTTACTAAGCTAAAATACCTGAATCCACGACAACTACGCCACATGGCCGACAGGAACGGAAGAAAAAAACGTGAGAAAACAAAGAACCACAAAGTATAACGGGAAATGAAAAAAAAGAGTTTCATAACGCCTCTCAAAGCTACGCCGCGGCCTGCCTCTCCTCCACCTCCAGCCCGGGGACGCGAACCAGTTGCAGGACAGCAAATTACTACGATCCAAACCTGCTTCAAACACAGTTTCCATGTATATAGTGTAGATTTTTTTCTCTATTGGTGCAAGTGTTCCTCCCCGCCGGGCTCCGAGCGGCCCTGACTGGCAAACCGGTTGGACTAGAAGGCTGCAGTAGTGGGCTAATTTGGAGAAGGAAATTGTATGTCAGATAAGTAAGTTCTTGGGACTTGAAGGCGGAGAAGCCCACGCCCTTCACTCAGCCTCCGCCTCCACCGCCACTCACGCCCGCACGCCAGTTTCTGCCTCTTATGTATTTCTTGGCCTGTTTCTCATCTTTTATTCCTGTGGTATTTTTTTTTTACTTATTTATCAGTTTCTACCTATTATGTATTTCTTAACTTATTCCTCATCTTTTATTCCAGTGGTATTTTAATTTTTATTTATTTTATCCATCTATTTGTTTATTTATTTTTTTGTCTTCATGAGGTGTTGACAGTTATATATACAAATATTGCTTCTTTATTTCTTCTTCAAGTTTGGGCAGAGCGTGAGGGCAAAAATCTCCCTTGAGAGAAAGCAAACAGCGTCCGTCACCTGTCACCTGTCACGTATTAAGGTGCTTGATACTCTCTTCACAACGATTCATCCCACTGGACATGTTTTCTAGTGGCAGGAAGTAATCAAATAATCAATACACGGATAAGAATACTCTTGTTCTTGGTGGAATATTTCAATTACTGCTCTGGCATTTCAAAGGGAGGTGATGCATGTCAGTCTGCCTCGGGGCGTCATGCAACCATTCCCGTGACCTTGCGGTGGGGAAGGGAGGGGGAGAGGAGTCCAGGGCGCGTGATAGCTATTCATGGGCTTGACCTTCCTCGCGGTGAAGGCAAAGGTTATAAATAAATTTCAGTTAACAGTAGGCAGCAGTTACCGACAAATTATTTGCCCGCACGGTGTACTTAGGCGAGTGTAATGTTACTGGACAAATTTACACTTCCAAATATGCAAATTTTCAGGTGTACGTACAACCGGGAATGAGTGAGTGTGTATGCCAGGCACCCTTTACCGGCCAGCCTTGAGGTGTGAAAATATGGGGCGACTCCTTGTGATCACGAAACGCTGGCGGCTCGCACGGCCTACAGGAGAAAGCTGGTGAACGATGCTTGCGTAAGAGCTACCTGTGCCCCTTGCCCCCCGATCGGTGGCTGAAAGGGGCAGGATTACTTTGGACACACCACCTGGCCTACCTTGCACGTCTCCCCTCCCCCTAGCAAAGCACCCCCAGCCAGTGATTAGGGTAAGAAGCGCTCCCCCCAGCCACGGCCACAACTGCGACATGTGCGTGGTGGCCAGTAGGGGTCACAGTCGTGCTCAAAAGACGGGAGGTGAGGGTGAAAGGAAGGCCAGACGCCAGCATAACTTGTCTACAACGCAAAACAAAACATCCCTGCTTGCTTCTCTGCCTGACACTTTCTTCTTTAATTTCTTTACGCAAACTCCCTTCGGCTCTGTCCCTTTTCCCTCTTTCGCTCTAACGTTTTCATTTTTCTCCCTCTTCACTCTTATTTGGCACTCTGTCTTTTTTCCCTTTCATTTCAACTTCCTATCTCTCTTGTTCTCTCCTCAGCTCATATGGCGGAGTGTGGTTGCGCCAATCATAGGGACAGAACATTAGGTCTGCATATCATTTTTTACTCAGGCAAGTAGACTTTTCTTATTACTCCCTCTCTTATCAGTAGTGTGCAAAAGCTCAGGGTTTCCTTGCACGCGAGGGTTGTGTTCATAGATAAAAACATTCCATAAAGAGAATTCACGATAACACGATAATATTAAAACACAATAGTAATATGTATAACAATTGAAAAGGGTGTAAACAAATGAAAATTAAAAACTGTACTCACTCAAAACTCGTAGGTGTGCAGGCTCCGGGAGGTGCGAGGAAGGAAGTCATAGGATAAAAATTACCTGCAAGAGGAGAAATGGTGTCATGATCTTGGGTGACACGACACAGACACATCATTACCCGTTCAGTAAGTATAGAACAAACACATCAGCTAAATTCATATTCCCATTAAGAATCTAATCTAGTGAATATCGTTCCATTCAAGCACCAAAACTGTCGAGCCTACCAAAAGCGAGAACATAGATCAACTTCAGCATAACTCACTTTTGGCCAAATTCCCCTCGCATACAGAAAATTGTCACATTCGGGGCAGCAGCATCAGGGAAATTCAAATACACTGAATAAGTTGATGTCGAATATAACGAAACCTTGATGTATAACACTCACAGCGCCGCCCTTCAAGTAACCCACAAATGCTAACCAAGAATGGAGACATGTGTGCAGTTTGCGATGAATGATGACACACTACTCTGGCATTACAACATAAGGACGCACTGCGGGAGAGCTATAAAACCCGGAGATATGATATTAACTCCCTTTCCTTTGTGACTACGTGGCTGAGAATACCTGGAGATTACTAGGCCATGTATCAGCCACACCTCTGTCAGGCATCGACACCCGCAGCGACCACAATCAAGGATACATGATGGGACGTTAACAACTCTCACAAGCAGACCCTTACTCTCTCTCTCCCTCTCTCTCCCTCACCCTTCCCAACCTCCGCAGCGTCCACATGAAACTACACCTCAAAGCGAGCACTAACTCACGCCCTTCAGGCCTCAAGTCACACGTTGATTCGAGTCCCACCAAGGGAAAGCGATCCTCATCCCACTCTGGCCTCTTTCTGTACCTAACTAGAACACATGGCGATCTCTGAGGCTTTAAACGATGAGGGGAGTGACGCACGTGGGAGAAAGAGAGTAATAAAGGAAGGAGTAAACTGAGAAGGTTTGATAATTATAACGAAGGTAAGACAGGGAGAGGAAAGAGAAAAACAGTGGTTAAAGTTCTGAACTTGAATCATAGCGCCACAACAAGAGGTTATATAGCGCTAGTTACATGACCTATATGAATGGAACACAGATGCAATTTTAACAATAACCTCATAGCTTTCCTTCTTTTTCATGTTGTAGCTCTTGCTTTTGTATAGAATGAAAAGGAAGACACAGAAAAGAAGGAAGAAAGGAGTAGGAGGTGTAGTGTTTTAAGTTCTGTGAGGTGAGGAGGAGAGGAAGAATGTGTGTGAGGTGTGGAAGAAGGGTGAGGTTGAGGGAATGTTTGAGAGGTGAGGAAGAAGGAAGGTTTGTGAGGTGGAGCAAAAGGTGTATTTGTGAGGAGAGGGGAGCGTGTATGATGAAGAAATTCAAGGTGTTTTTAGTCATAATCATCTTTGGGTCATGCACTCACTAATTCTGTGGGAAGTCATGGTGACGAGTTATGCATTTTTTTTTTCCCGACATTAATAACCAAATTGCGGCTTTTACTTATTACGAAATGCTCTTTTTCTTTTTCTTTTTTTTTTTTACAAGACAAAAAATATCTCGAATTATTTGTTGACCTCTTTTTTTTTGTGCGTTTGTCTGTGTGTACGTCTATCACTTCTATTCGTGCAGTGTAGAGCAAGGTAATCAAAACGACCCAGACAAGACTTAAAGGTATGTTGTTGTTAGTTAGCCTTTGCAATCGTTTGTTATGTACTGAATCTCCCCTTCCCCCACTCACCTTCTCTCTCTCGTATGTATTTCTTAATTTATTCCTCATCTTTTATTTCAGTGGTATTTTCATTTTGATTTATTTTATCCATCTATTTGTTTATTTATTTTTTGTCTTCATGAGGTGTTAACAGTGTATCATTAACTCTCTCTCTCTCTCTCTCTCTCTCTCTCTCTCTCTCTCTCTCTCTCTCTCTCTCTCTCTCTCTCTCTCTCTCTCTCTCTATCTATCTATCTCTCCCTCTCTCAATAATGAGTGAATGGCCGTGAGTTTAACAAAGGGAACTTTTTCTCTGCCAACCTTCACTTAACCATGAGCATCGCAGGGCACTGAGGCCCGCTACCCTGGCCACTATGGGCACTAGAACGCCAAGGACAACAAGAGAGAGAGAGAGAGAGAGAGAGAGAGAGAGAGAGAGAGAGAGAGAGAGAGAGAGAGAGAGAGAGAGAGAGAGAGAGAGAGAGAGTTAATGATACACTGTGATACCAATGTGATAGTGATGCACCACAATACTCTATTTCATGATGACCTTTATTGTTATTTCATTTGCTCCTGAGTCCATGTAAATGTCACCCACAAATGCAATAGATGTTTTCCTATGTTGGCTTTGAATACACAATATAATATGCATGTATGAATGTATGTATATATGTTTGTATGCGTATTCATCTATCTATCTACCTACCTAACTATCTATCTATCTATCTATCAGTTTACCTATCTAACTATCTGTCTATCTTACTATATTTATCTATTTTTTTCTTCTTTTTTTTTTTGCATTATGTTTTCTGTCCACTAATTCGCTGACGTAATGAACTTTCTTTTCATCATCCGTTCTTGTCCGCCTGGCGACTGAGGGAACAATAGGGAAGTCTTACGTACTCTCACAAGGACTTTGAACCTGAAGACCTTACTGTATTATAAAGGTAATTCTGGCAGGTGCTGATCATAGGCAGTGAATGTAGAGCGTGGTGGTGACTTACTAATGCCTTGGTGGAAAGTAAATTGAAAGTTGTTATTAATTCAGTTCGTAATTTCCTATGCTTGGCAGGTCTTGTATGCATAATTGATTAGTGTAAGGAATGTTTTAGTAATATTAATTAATTATTCACTCACACAGACACACACAAACACACACAAACACACACACACACACACACACGCACACACACACACACACACACACACACACACACACACACACACACACACACACACACACACACACACACACACATAGAGACAATGTTGAACTCCATTCCCCATACATCATGAAAACGAAACATGCAATATGAATACATAAATAAATGAATGCATAATAAATACATTAAATAAATAGATAAGTATATAAATAAATAAATAAATAAACAAGTTACTCATTACAACTTCAGATATAATTAGTACCAAAACAATTCTCTCTCTCTCTCTCTCTCTCTCTCTCTCTCTCTCTCTCTCTCTCTCTCTCTCTCTCTCTCTCTCTCTCTCTCTCTCTCTCTGTTGTGGTCATTATGAAACCACCAGTGGACTCTCGCCGACTAATCTGTATTCATTTTCGCCACCTGGGGAATTAAAAAGTGAGAGGCAGAGAGGCAGAGAGAGGCAGAGAGAGAGAGAGAGAGAGAGAGAAAGGGAGATGGAGGCCAGAGAAGCTAAAAATCTCTCTTGTTTGTCTATTTGGATGGTTGATTGTAATTGTGCGCCTCCCTCTCTCTCTCTCTCTCTCTCTCTCTCTCTCTCTCTCTCTCTCTCTCTCTCTCTCTCTCTCTCTCTCACTCATTCGAAAGTATCTGGGTTCTCCTTCCATCCTAGTTTTTTTTTTCTTTCACATTTTCTTCTTCATCGCTTGTTCTCCTCTCCCCGCCCCCCTTAGTCGTACATTCCTCCTTTCTCTCCTCCTCCCCTCCGTCCTTCCAACTTTCCCCCTCTATCTTTTTCTTCTTTCCTATTGCCTCTTCCTCTGTCTTACCACTTAAACACTTCGTAACCTTTTTTTCCCTTCCTTCCCAATTCCAATCTTCCTTTGTCTTCTCCTGCATTCTGTACCCACTGCCTCCCTTTCTCCCTTTACCTCCCTACCTTCCACCTTTCATGTCTTTCCTTTCTCCCTTTCCTTATTCTGTCAGTCTTCATCCCTCCCTGTACTCCCCCATTCCTCTACTCTCCGCCTCTGCCCCCCCTCCACGGTCTCTCTCCGTCCCCCACCTCCCCTCACATGCCTCCCCTTTCCTCCTCCTCCCCTCCCTCACACGCCCCAAACCGGCTCCTCCCGCCTCGCCTCACATGACCGGTCGCCTGGGAACACCACTGCCTAACCTGGAAACTGGGTCAAAGGTCACCTGTTTGCTTCGTTCTCCCTGGCACGGTCCTGCACCAGCAGCAGCAGCACCACCACCACCACCACCACCACCAAAGCTACCAACGCCAACACTAGCTCCGTTTGCAATACTGTCAATAACAACAGCACCAGCAGCACCACCACCACCACCAACACTGTCATTGTCACACCATCATCACCACCATCAATACTGCCAACGCCACCTAAGTTACTAATACTAACACTAACACCGTCAGCACTATCACCACCACCAGCGCCATCACCACCACCAGCACCATCACCACCGCCAACACAAGCACCACCACCATCACCAGCGCTATCACCACTATAGACAGTAACAACAATAATAACTGCAATGTCTCTTCCACCACAAATAACAATAAAAACAACTTATGAAATCAACAATAACATCAATATTGCCTCATCCACCTTCACTGCAACCACCATCACAGTCTCTGGAACCACAACCACCACCACCACCACCACTACCATTACCACCACCACCACTACCACCATCATCTCTAATACTATAGTTTCTCTCTATACTACAATTAGTGGAATCAAAATTGCCTTTTATATCACCACTCAATGAAAAACAAAATACTAAAACAGCCTTACACATCACCCTATCATCACCATTACCACCTTCACCACTTCTGTTTTCATCACTACCACCATCGCCACCATCACTACGCACATCACCAACACTCGCACAACAGTTCAACTCTCACCGCTATCGTCATCATCATCATCACCATCAGCTGTTGTCGGTATTACGCGATCTGTACCTGCTACGCTTGTGTTCTGTATCTTCCGCCCTTGCTGACTTTTTTTTTTTGAGTGTTGAGATAAAGGAGCGTCCAACAGTGAAAGGAATCGCAGAGTTTTTTTTTTCTTTCTTTTTCTGTCATTTTTTTTATTTTCCTTAGTTTTTCCATTATCTGAAAGTGAAATTATTAATGTTGTAGGGATTTTTTCTCTTATGAGCGAAAGTGGAAGGAAGGCGAGAAATTCCTGTTCGAAAACGAAGGAGGAGGAGGAGAAGAAGGAGGAGGAGGAGGAGGAGGAGGAGGAGGAGGAGGAGGAGGAGGATGAGGAGGAGGAGGAGGAGGAGGACTGGCTGGAGAAGGAGGAGGAGGTAGAAGACTAGAGGGAGAAGGAAGACTAGTGGTAAGAAGAGGAAGAGAAGAAGGAGAAGGAGGAGGAGGAGTAGGGAGAGGAGGTAGAAGTGAAGGAAGAGGAAGAAGGAACTGTCAGCTTGAAGAGGCAAAACGAAGAAAGTCTGAGATCATCGAAGTAAAAGAAGAAGCAAAAAAGAAGTAAAAGGAAGGGAGCGGGAGATATTTGATGATTGTGTGTGCGACGTAAAAAACAACACTCGATGAGGAAGGCAGACATGAAACTAAGAAAAAAAAAGAAAAAAAAGAAAGAGAAAACGAAATATAAGACAAGGGAAAAGAAAAGCCAATAAAACGAAAATAATAACACAGCTAACGATTTTTTTTTTTTTGAGTTTTCATACAAACTTTCAAGAAAGAGAGAGAGAGAGAGAGAGAGAGAGAGAGAGAGAGAGAGAGAGAGAGAGAGAGAGAGAGAGAGAGAGAGAGAGAGAGAGAGAGAGAGAGAGAGAGAGAGCACAAGTTTTCATCTATACATTTAACACAAAACAAAATAATACCTTTTCTTCTAGCTTTCTTCCTTTTAATTGAATAGACGTAATCAGTTCCCTCAATCATCCGGCCAGGTAAGAAGAGAAACAGACAGGTATACCTTCTGACAGGTGAATGCTGTTGACACACATCTAGAAGACAGAACCAAATCATGTATCTGTTTGTATTCCTTCCTCCATCAGGTCACTTTCTCCCTTTAACTTTTCATCATAGGGGCGAGTTACGGCCATCAGAGAGAGAGAAAAGCCTATATTTGACGATGATCTTCACAAAAACTCCCATAATAGTCGCGTTTAGCATTAAGGAGGAGGAAAAAAATGTACCTCTAAAGACCACCTGACGCCTTCATTATCTAAACATGTGAATGTGAAGGCCAATTAAAAAAAAAATAGTAGGGAAGAAGCGAAAGTTTGGGTGCTCGAGAAAACTGGTAAAACGAAGGAATCAGAATCGTAAGGAAAGGGAAAGTCGAAAGGGAAATCGTACTACGTGGTAACTTTTTCCCCTTCTGACGCAGCAACAGCAACAGCAGCAGCAGCGGCGGCAGCAGCAGCGTGGAGGCAGGAAGGTCAGTAATGAAGCAAACAATATTGAGTAAAGACTTTTTTTTTCTCTCTCGTTTATCGTTTAGTGAAAATATCGAAAACAAGGTCAAGTTTAGAGAAGCTCATTGGTCAAGTATGATACCAGTGTGACCTTCACTTACTTTCTTTCCTTTTTTCTTCCTTCCGTTCTTCCTTCTCTCTTTGTTTCTTATTTTTAATCTTCACTTTCAAGAACTCTCCTTTTCTTCCTTTCTATTTTTAAGTGAAAGCTCTGTGTGTTTTCCAGTCAATCACTCTCCTTTTTCTCCTTTACTGTCTCTTTATAAATATATACTCTTTCTTTACTCCTTATTATAGTGACCACTTACTTTCTATATATTTTTTTTTCTTTTTAATTTTTTTCCCTCACTTATCTACTTCTCTTCACTATAGTCTTTCAGATCAACACTATTTTCTCTCAGTTTCTCACTGTTCACTTTCTCTTTCATATTTTCAGTTGCCCTGACTTGCTATTTCACTTCCCCTTCTCTCTCCCTCTCTCTCTTCCCTCTTTTTACAATTCTTCCTTTCTATTCCAAACGCGCCTACTTTCCTTTCTCGTTTTCTGCTCTTCATCCAGCTATATCTGTGCTCCCTCTCTTTTATAAAAATCACCCTCTGGTTTCCATTTCGTGTATTTCTATATTTCATACTGGAACATTCCCTTCACCTTTCTCCCCTTTCTTCATTCATATTTTCTGTCCTCCCCTCCTGCAATGTTTATTCTCAAATTAATACCTGCGTCTACTTTTTTCCTTTCTTCGGTGATTCCCCTCACGCAATCTCTCCTTTGTGGGATTTTATCTTTCTTATGTTACGTTCTCTCTACCCCTCCCCTTACCGTCTCCCACCAGTCTCTTCTTGATCCATCATGATTACTAACTTTTATTTTTCCACTCCCCTCAGCCTTCCTCACTCATCTCTGTCCACCGTCTTTCCAAAGACTCTGTAGAAGGGCGTCTTAAATCTGTCTGTTTTGCTTTACTTAACTTTCTTTAGGTTGCCAGTGCTTTCTTTACTTTTAATGTCCACCTATTATCTCCTTATTACCGTTTCTGTCTTTATTTCCTTATTAAGCCTTGTCTCTATTAGTCTCACATTTCTTTTTCTTGCATAAAGACTGAAATCTCTCTCTCTCTCTCTCTCTCTCTCTCTCTCTCTCTCTCTCTCTCTCTCTCTCTCTCTCTCTCTCTCTCTCTCTTTCCTCACAATTTTTCCCTCATTCATTCCCTACTAGAACTTTTGCCTGGCCCGTCTACTCTGTTTCACAATCTCTCTTCCATTTTCATTCCATTGCCTCTCCTCTCCCTCCGTCCGTCCCTCCCTCCCTCCCTCCCTCCCTCCCTCCCTCCCTCCCTCCCTCCCTCCCGTCTATCGCAGCAGGAAGTGACCCACCCTGACCCAATTCCTGCGCCCCATCAACTGACACACACTTACACACACACATACATGCGCGCTTCTTCCGCGGTCAAGGTCATCCCGTGTGTGCTCCTGACCAACAAACATAGCCACCTTGCTGCCTACATCTCTCTCTCTCTCTCTCTCTCTCTCTCTCCTCTCTCTCTCTCTCTCTCTCTCTCTGGGATTATTTGGCATCGTAATACATTTCAATCTAATTTCAGAAATCACGTATGACTCGAGGTCTGGAAATCTGTGAGCGCGTCATAATACCAATAATTTTTTTTTGTAGTTTCCCCTGCAATCTCGCCTAGTCATGCAGGCGGCCAGGTGTGTTATGATGGCGCGCGTGTCAAGGGCAAGTTTACCTGGAAATTACTTAAGTGTAGTACAAGGCAGGTGACGCGGGAGGGGTCTGGAGAGGCAGGGTGTGGGCGTCGGAGGGAGGTATGAGGCGTGTGAGTGCAAATAGGGAGCTTGAGTCACCATCATGGGCTTAGCTTTATGTTAGTGGACTAGTTTTCATCCGTGAAGGCCCAAACCGCGCCCTCCTCACCATCTGGCCAAGGTAACAACCACGGGAAAAAATGTATACGTCCGAGGCACAAAAACACAAGGTTAAAGTCAAGGCGGGGCGAGCGGCCGGCAACACTACACGCGCTCCCGCCCCTCCTCCTCCTCCTCCTCCTCCTCCTGCTGCTGCTGCTCCGGGGACTCGGTTGCTATGGTTCAATGCAGCACAGTTGGGTCATTCGGTCCCTTGTCCCAGCCTTGAACCCGCCCTCGCCCGCCCTCGCCCATCCAAGGTCTCGCCGATCCACCTCTTTTCTGAGCCTCTCTTTGTCCTGGTCCTCATTCCAGTCTCCCCCTCCACCTCCACCACAGCTTAAGGGTTCATAATATCAACCTTTTCCATTCCATTTACAATCAGCATGGAACTATCTTCAATGTAAATTTTTTAGATTAAGTGCTACGATTTTCGACACAAGGTTCTTAAACGAATGGATTATTTTAGTCTTTTCCACCATTGTTTCTGTGTTGCCGTTCTGACCTCGATGCAGCGCCATAACTCTGTCAATTTTCCAACGTTCCAAAATTTTCTTCAACGTGTTTCACTTCAAGGTGGTTTTGCCCTTCAGTCTTTTCACCATACTACCAATGTCTAACCTCTCACCCCTACCACCCTACCGCGGCACCTCAGATGACCCTAGATCTATTTTCTACTGAGTATGAATCGAGGTGAAGGAAACTGTCATGGTGGGTGGTGGAGGGGTGACGCAAGGAATGATGCTAAGAGAAGTGGCACGCGGGGAGCCCCTGACCCGATCCTGCAGGCACCGTGCTTCCTGCTGTGCCTGGCGGAGGCGGTGACAGAGGCCTACACAAGTGGTGGAGGGTGGGGGGGTTGGAGGCTGCGTGGTGAGATGAATGGTGCTACGATTTATGACTCAGGCGTTTTATTGACAAGTAAACATTTTTTTATTAATCTCCTGCGTGTGTTTTTTTTCTTTATTTCAATATGTTTTCTTTCTTTTATGAGACTCGTTCCGTGTAAACTTTTGAGGCAAATTTACACTCAGCAATCCACTCTTGCTGGAATTCACTAGAGGTGCTCATATCTACCACAACATTTATCCTAGGATGTTTTTTACATACCAAGATATTCACCTTGAAAGTACGTGTAGGAAAATGAGAGTAAAGCCAAGACACAACCACTACTAGGACCCGTATGAGTAGTAGTAGTAGTAGTAGTAGTAGTAGTAGTAGTAGGAGTAACACCTGTACCCTACAACTACCTTGTCCTTCCCCACCACTACTCTCCCTCTCTCTCTCTCTCTCTCTCTCTCTCTCTCTCTCTCACTCACCATCACAAAACACACCACAGGCAGCCCCGTACAGGTAGCTACTTCCCCGCCCCCACTCCCTCTACTCGCCTCGCCTGCATCTCAGTTTTGCCATTCTGTAAAAAGTGAACAGGGTACCGTGGACAAGGCCACGTGACGCCTGACGTGTCTCCCCAGGACGCCAGCACCAAGGTCGCGTCCCAGAGCCACTGACGGCAAAGGAAGCGCCGAGGACAGGACTACAGGATTGATTGGTTGCATGATTGGTGGTGTGTGAATTGTATTAGCTAATTAACTGATTGATTGATTGAAGGTGTGAGGGGTTGATTGATTGAAGGTGTGAGGGGTTGAGTTGTTTAATTTTCTCAGTGAGTGTGTGAATGAGTGACTGACTGACTGCCTGTGTGATTGATTGATTGATTGATTTGATTGATTGATTGATTGATTGATTAAGTGAGTGAGTGAGTTAGTGAGTGATTGAGTGACTGAGTGAATGAGCGACTGACTGACCGACTGACATTAACTGGTGATGAATGTGAATGAATGACTGAATTTGTAACGGGTGAAGTGACTGACTAGGTGAGTTTGTGAGAAAGGAAATGACTGAGAGTATGTGTGAGAATGAGTGAGTGAGTGTGAGTGACTGAATTATTCAATCGTCCACAACAGAAGCAGACACACAATGAAAAGTGTCATATTTCGAACACAAACCCTCATAACAGATCTAAAACACAAGAGTGAACGGCAGAGATCAGTGAGAGCAGCATGTCAACCTTAAGCTTATCTTGGCAAATGTCACTGTATATTTTTCACCCAAGGTCAGTCATAAAAATGCAATCAGCGACTACTGACGGAGTGTTTAATGAGGTACTCTATGTAAACATTTACATAACTTGAGGAAAACTTAGGTACACCGCTCACCTGAGGGAGATGAAAGGGCCTGAGAGTGGTAGAGAGAGCTGATTGATTGACTGATTGACTGATTCATTAATTGATTGATATTAAGGTGCCCCAACAGCAGAGTCACACGCAGCGGTCGAGCGAAGCATTAAAGAAAAATTCTGAAAGGTAAACCAAAATTATGAAAACTGTAAATCACAGAAGTTAAGGTAAAAAAAGGGGAGAGAATAGAAAAAAAAATCATGCCGGGCTGGTCAGGGTGACGAGAGAACGCTACCTCTTCCACCGATAAACTAAAATAAGACAGGTGTGTTACGTTACGTTGGATACAAACTCTTAACAAGTGCAAGACTGATACGTATTCACTAAACGTTCCAAGCACAGCTTTCAGTTTCCCACAAGTCTATACATAGCACAGGTTTTAACGCATCAGCAAGTTCTTTACGGTGCTAATACGTGTTTGCTGTGGGTTTTATACATGCGTTCCACGCTTTCTCTTTTTTATCAAACGAGCTGTACACATCCGCTTCAATGTTTGTACAGCACACGTTCACCTTATCAAATGTATTCTACCGCTCCCTTTAATTATAAGTACTGCTCGCATTCCCTCTCACCACCACAGAGACACGAAGCGTCACCCACACACAAACACACACACACACACACACACACACACCACTACCTTCCACCCTCCTTTCCCTCTCCGTGACCATCTGAGATTAATAATAAATCAGGATCGTGCACAGAACATGCAACCACAACCTGGCTTCGTATTCTGCTGCAAATAAATAAGTCATGTTTTAACAGATTATTTTACTTGTGTTCCTTGCCGCTCCCTTTTGCTAAGTGAACGTTTATTGCTCTTCTTAATGAGTGATGGTTGCCTGCATGGAGTGAAAGTAGCGAGCGCTGCTTTGAATGCTGACCCCTGTGGGAGGACGGAGGAGGGTTGGGGAGAGGGTGGTGGTGATGGTGGTGGTGGTGGTGTTGGTGGTGGTGGAGGTTACTCTATGCAACTTAACTCTCCACCTCATGTGTTATTTTAACTGTTTTCCTTCTAAGCGGTATTATTTTCTTTCCTGATAGTTCCCTTCAGAGACTGCTGGTGGAAGGAGTGACTGTATTACTGTTGCTGCTACTGCTGCTGCTGCTACTACTACTACTACTACTACTACTACTACTACTATACTTTTTTTTTATGTAGGAGGGACACTGGCCAAGGGCAACAAAAATCCAATAAAAAAATAGCCCACTGAAATGCCAGTCCCATAAAAGGGTCAAAGCAGTAGTCAAAAATTGATGGATAAGTGTCTTGAAACCTCCCTCTTGAAGGAATTCAAGTCATAGGAAGGTGGAAATACAGAAGCAGGCAGGGAGTTCCAGAGTTTACTACTACTACTATACTGATATTATCATTATTATTATTATTATTATTATTATTATTATTATTATTATTATTATTATTATCATTGTTATTATTATTATCATTGTTATTATTATTGTTGTTGTTGTTGTTGTTGTTGTTGTTGTTGTTGTTGTTGTTGCTGTTGTTGTTGTTGTTGTTGTTATTATTGTTATTACTACTACTACTACTACTACTACCACTACTACTACTACCATTATCATCATCACTAGCATCATTATTTTTTTTTGTGTAAGCCTGCACTGGACTAATATAGGCTGATAAAAGAAAAAAAAATATTGCCTCCACGTGCATCGCCTCAGGCTCTGGCCACACCACCTTGGCTCAGAATTCCTCCACTTATCCCCTGCGCTTCTGAGCATCTTTCGTACCCATGATCATCTTCCCCACGCCTTAAACTCCCCCATTCACCTCCCCACTCCCCCTGTCCTACCACCCATCCCCCAACGATACCAAATCCCTTCAGTTATCTCATTTGCCCCTCAAGTGAATCTTTTGCACCTATCTCCACCCTCTATCTCCTCTCCACACCCTCAGCTTCCCTCACTTACATCTCTCTCTCTCTCAAGCTGTATCCTCCTTTATCCTTTACTTATTTTGAGGTCATTGTGACAAACTAGAGGTAGGTGGTGACGGAACACAGGATGAGGAATGAGTACTTTATTAATGACTAGTTTTGCAGTAGCTTCTTCAGAGGAGTAGTTAGTTATCTTCATCACCTAAGTACCTCCACCTATTCCCTCGTTCCATCTTGTTCTTTCTAATCCACATCATCC
Source organism: Scylla paramamosain (assembly GCF_035594125.1). Classification (NCBI taxonomy): domain Eukaryota; kingdom Metazoa; phylum Arthropoda; class Malacostraca; order Decapoda; family Portunidae; genus Scylla; species Scylla paramamosain. The sequence goes on along the minus strand of NC_087162.1, from coordinate 3,935,837 downwards.
ACATCTTCCCAAGTGGTTACATACCCTAACTTTCCTCACCTTGCTCCTTATCCCCTCGTCTTTCCACCTATTCCCTCTTTTCATCTTGTTCTCTTTAATCCACATCCTCCACATGGTCCAAAGTGCTGCCTTCCCCCCCCGCTTGCCTCACCTTACTCCTCCATACCCTCGCCAGCTCCTCAGTTACTCCCCCTTACAGACCCACCAGCTTCTGACTTATTAGCTATTGCAAGCACTGACTCAGCATTAGTCAATTCCTGCAGCTGAGTCACCCTCCTTTACATTTTTTGTCCTCTTAAGGTTAATTAATTTGAAATGCAAACAGTGCCCAACAAAAGTAAAGATAATGTATAACCTAGATTTTTTTTTTTCAGGTAAGAACGAAAGCGGTGAGCAGAAGCACGTACAGGCACTGGTATGGACAGGTAGGTGAGGGCAGGTGAGGTAGATATAGGTAGACGAAGCAGGTGTGTAGGTCGAGGAAGCAGGTAAGGTCAAAGGTGTCTGTAGAAAGAGGTTCTTAGTCAGAGCGGCGACACAAATGTAAGAAAAGATAACAAAACCAGACATGTGCAAGTAATAGCAGGTAAGGCTGAAGAAAAAAAAAAAGTAGAACTAATCAGAGGAAAGCGGAACTAACAAACGAATGGTAGACGGGTACAGAATAAGACAAAGGAGAAGCCAAAGGAACCAAGAGTAAGCAGGATTAGTACATAAGAGACCATTAACAGCAGGAGTAAGAATGCTGGAGTAAGACTATGTGAGGCAAAATACACAACTGGTCTGAGTCTTAAAACCCAATATAATATAAGACCTTGCGTATCACATTCTTAATCGACGGGGTTCAGATGCAGACGCAAGAGACAAGTGACCTGGAACATAAAACTGGCTCCTCGGACCCCCAGCCAAGCAACCAAGCGTGGCCCAAATACTGAGGGTGGAACTGTCGCCTGTTGGTTAGTTGGTCATCCTTAAATTTAGAAGCCACGACAGAGTTGCTTTCCCTCTACCTGAGCTCCTCTTTGATCGTCACACCTGTAGATGTTTTCACGTGGATTTACTTATTGGAATTACACAAGGTTTTTTTTTTTTTTCTTGATATCCTTATTTTTTCCTCCACCTGCGATGCTCTGCTAAAAGAAACGTTGATTTTCCTTTTGAGATTACGTAAGAAACTCTCACTTTTTTGGCCACCCGTTGTCTAGGTTACGAGACTCCAAGGGCTTCGGATCAACTTTAAGTACAAAAAAAAAAAGAGAGAAAAAAAAGTGTGGTTTCGTCCCCGCGTCTGTCCTCAAGGCTGAAATGTGAACCTGCAGCTTTCAAGGTCGATACTCCAATTATTATTCCTTTTTTTTTTTTTTTTTTTTTGTCCTTACCTTCCTTGGCTGGTCGAGTTCTGGGGCCTTTGTTCTCTTCGCGCGGGACATTCCAACCTGCTTAGATGGACACTTGGAAACACACACACACACACACACACACACACACACACACACACACACACAACAAACGTCCTCACACCTGAACCTCTTAGCAGCTCTCTCTCACGACGACCTGGGGTTAAGAGGATATCTAGAGCATAAACGAACTTTTATGGGACATTGAGAGGCTTGCCGCGTGCTTCATTAGGTTCCGAGCTGCCTGAGTCTTAATAGGATGACGATGATGAGTGAGGCCATTCAGACTACTCAGGGCAAAGCATCGATTATCTGCCTGACGAAGAACACCAAGAGCAAACACGAGACTGGCGGTGTTCGTGGCTTCATTACTGGCACGTTTGGAGGAAGTGGAATGTGCGTGGTGGCTCTTCTTGATACGGTGTCGTTATATGGAGAAGTCCGACCTACCCACTAAGCTGTCCTGTCTCACATTTGAACCACCCACTGTGCTGTCCTGCTTCCACACGTCATTAATGCAAAACGGTGTGGTTAGCGAATTTAATAAGGACGTAAAGGACTGTTGTTTTATGTTTTTTTTTGTAATTCTGTACAATCCTATGAATATTATAACAAATCTGCGACTATTACGGCAAATTTGAGTGCATTACATTGTTGTTTAGGCGTTTGGACTATATGGATATAATTAAAGTAGCGAAATGGTGACCTCAATTAAATGGCATCACGGCAGACGTAGCTGAGGAAATCGATGGTTTGAAGAGAAACAGACGGCTAAATACAACACTTGAAACTTGTGGGATACAGCGAAAAGATGAGGAAGCTTAACACTCCTTCAGAAAGAGATGATGAATAACCTAGAAAATTATAAAGAGCAAGGAAGAAAAAAAAACATAAGAAGGAAGCATAACATTCTCAAACAAAGCATTGCAAAACAAGGAAGAAAATGAGGACGAGTGAGACAAAAAAAAAAAAAGGAAAAAGCTACACAGAAGAAAATCCACAGAAAGAAACGCTATAAAACAAAGATGAAGAGGAGCACGAGTAGGAAAAAAAGTACAGTTTACAAAAGAAGAAATTATACAAGTCCCTCAAACAATGACACTTCAGTAAATAGCAGGAAATATGAGGAAGCGCAAGACACGATAAAGAGCTAAAGAGCACAGTTTACCGCGCCCATTAAAGGAAAATGAGGATCGTGGTGAGGAGAGTGCAGGATAGGGGGTGGGGGGAGGGGAGGGGCGCGGGAGGGACTGATCCTGCTCTTGGGGCTGAAGACAAGGACTCCTGAGCCATTCTTAATCCTTTCACGGAATGGCGATATCGCAGGAACAAACAACGAGGGAGGGAAGACTGAGAGACGCGGATATGGAACGTGAGAGATGGGTGGGATTAACTTAATGCTTGACTAACTGACTGACTGAATGAATGAATGACTGGTTGGCTGACTGACTGACTGACTGACTGGTTGGCTGACTGACTGACTGACTGAATGACTGGCTGGCTGACTGACTGACTGACTGACTAACTTATTGGCTGACTGACTGACTAACTAACTTATTGACTGACTGACTGACTAACTTATTGACTGACTGACTGACTAACTAACTTATTGACTGACTGACTGACTAACTTATTGACTGACTGACTGACTAACTAACTTATTGACTGACTGACTGACTAACTAACTTATTGACTGACTGACTGATTGACTGACTGACTGACTCATTAATTGAATTTTGATCCCGTATAGAATTCACAAGACTACACAACACAATAATATCCAAAAGAATATTCAAAACATAAAATAAATAAACCAAGAAGCTAAAAAAATGCAATTAAAACCAAAAGACACGTGGTACAAAAATGTGATGTGGGGCAGAAGAGGATGATGGTGGATTGGGGCCATAAAAATACACAAGATGAAGGTGAAGGAGGACGAGAATCTTAGCGAAATGAGGAAAAAAAAAAAAATGAATAAAAACTGGGGATTTGTGTCTTATCTCTTCTGAAGGTTAGAAATGACAAGTATCTATGTGAAATGAAGAAAAAAAAGCAGGATCTATGGGGTCTTATCTTTCCAGGAATACAAAAAGGTGAATATAAAACTTGCAGCTGACGTGTTAATGTTAAAAGAGACACGACATGGTTTTGTAGGACGGGAAGAGGGGCGGGCGGCCAGGGAAGAATGAGAAGGAAGAGTAGAAAATATACTTACAATATATCATAAGAATAAAATAAATGCCCGTGTGTTTCTTTTTCTGTAAGACACAAACTATACTTTTTTTTTATTTGCATATATACACCCGCCCTCTCTCTCTCTCTCTCTCTCTCTCTGTGTGTGTGTGTGTGTGTGTGTGTGTGTGTGTGTGTCACTCCCAGTGCATCTTACAAACCCATTCATCTTGACGCACAAATTAGTTGCTTCCCTAATTATCACTTACCCTCTTAACCTTTCAAGGCAATTCTCTCTCTCTCTCTCTCTCTCTCTCTCTCTCTCTCTCTCTCTCTCTCTCTCTCTCTCTCTCTCTCTCTCTCTCTCTCTCTGCATTCCTCACATGTTAATCACGTAATCACACCTACTCCTACTTGTTTACTTTTACTTCCTCTACAAACAATGTACGCTCGATGCCACTACTCCCACACATGCAGGAGAAAGAAGAAGAGGAGGAGGAGGAGGAGGAGGAGGAGGAGAAAAAGAAGCTGCGGAGATGAGCCTTTTCCATTTCATTTTGACCTTCACTTACATCCCTCCTCCTCCTCCTCTTCCTCCTCCTCCTCCTCCTCCTTCTCCTCCTCCTCCTCCTCCTCCCCCCCATCGGTCTTCTGGTCTTCTTAGGAGGCTGGCGGACAAGGTCGTGACGATGAAATTACTCTCACTCCAAAAAAAAAGAGCCGTCTTCTATCCCCCCCTCACACACACACCACACACACACACACACACACACACACACACACACGAACAAACTGACAGAGAGAAAAAAGACTCATAAATCTCTTGAGTTGTTCACTTCTTCATTTTCATCGTGGATTGAATTTAAAACTTACGAGATGAAAAAATATCGTACCGTAATAAAAGAGAGAGAGAGAGAGAGAGAGAGAGAGAGAGAGAGAGAGAGAGAGAGAGAGAGAGAGAGAGAGAGAGAGAGAGAGAGAGAGAGAGAGAGAGTGCGCGCGCGCGCGTGTGTGTGTGTGTGTGTGTGTGTGTGTGTATGACCGTCGCAAAATTAAACTAAAATTCGGAAGCTCAAAGGAGAAAAAGGAGAAGGAGAAGGGAGAGGAGAAGGAGGAGGAGGAGGAGGAGGAGGAGGAGGAGGAGGAGGAGGAGGAGGAGGAGGAGGAGGAGGAGGAGGAGGAACGAATTTTCAATAACAACAATGAAGAAGAATGAGAAAAAAATAAGAAGAAATAAAAATAAGGAAAACGAAGGACAGAAAAGAGAAGATAAGGAGCAGGTGGAGGAGGAGGAGGAGGAGGAGGAGGAGGAGGAGGAGGAGGAGGAGGAGGAGGAGGAGGAGGAGGAAAAGGCCTTTCAATAACCACAACGAAGACGAACAAGAATAAAAAAAGAGAAAAAGGAGTAGAGGAGGTGGAAGAGGGAGACAGAGACAGACGGAGGAGGAGGAGGAGGAGGAGGAGGAAGACCCTAACGGTGAGTCTTTTAGCTCCCCCCTCACAACTGGACGGCCTTGGTCACCTGCAGGCCAACACTCCCTCCTTGGCAAGGGAGAGGGAATGAGAGGGGAGAGGAGAGGGAGAGAGAGAGGGGAGAGGGGAGTGAAGGGGAAGGAAATGGAATGGGTAGGTGAACAATAGTGGGGATGGGAAGGGAAATGCCTGAGAAAATAAAAGGGTTAGCAAAAATATGAGGGGAGAGGGGAGGAAAAGGAGAGGGAAAGGGGAAGGAATAGGTAGGAATAGGTAGATAACAAGAGGACAAGAGGATAATTCATGAGGATATATGAATAAGGAATAGAGGACAGAGGGAAGACGGATAGAAGAATGGACAGGAGAGTGAAAGGAAGGTAACTGGAGAGGAGACTTACGAGAAAGGGGAAGGAATAGGTAGGGATGGAAAGAAGGAGAGAGGGGTAGAAGGAATGGGAGAAGGGAACAAGATGAGGAACAGAATGAGAGAGGTCGGGGGAATGCATGGAAAATAAAACACGTAGGTAGAATATGAGAAAGAAGAAGAGAGAAGGGGAGCAAGGAAGGGGAGAATGCGAACGGCGGAAGATAAATGCAAGAACATGAAAAAGAGAACAGAAGGAAGAGAAGGAAATGAAAGAAACACACGGAGAAGAAAAACGAGGTAGAGTTGATATTGATGAAAAATTAGAATAAATAAAAATAATGCAGAAGAGAACGTGAAATACAAGTTGAATGAAAATAAGAAAAAAACAAAAATGAAAAAAAAGAGATGTTTAAAGGGAATTGAAAAGAAAAAAAAAAAGGAATAATTAAGAAAGCGAGAGAACGGGAACAGAGAACAGAGAAACAAATAATACATCATGAAAATAAAACGGAGAGAATAGAAAGAAAAACCGAAAGAAAATTAAAAAGAAAGAAGCAAAGAAAGAGGAAAAATAAGGAAGGTCGGACGGAGAAGACAGAAGGATGGAAGGAAAGAAAAAATAAACCATAAGAATTTAAATCAAAGATGCGTAATATGAAGAAAGGGCGTTGATGAAGACTTATTTGGCTACAGCAAGGAGAGGCCACACGGGGCCGGTACAGAGAGAAGATATGATGTCGTGAGGAGAGTGGAGTGTGTCTGGTGTGGGCGAAGAAAAAAAATGGTGTTTGTAGCGTGGAAGAAGAAGAAGAAAAAAAAAGAAGAAAAAAGATGAAGAAGAAGAAGAAAAAGAAGAAGAAGAAGAAGAAGAAGAAGAAGAAGAAGAAGAAGAAGAAGAAGAAGAAGAAGAAGAAGAAGAAGAAGAAGAAGAAAGAAAAAGAAGAAAAAGAAGAAGAAGACGAAGAAGAAGAAAAGAAGAAGAAAAAGAAGAAGAAGAAGAAAAAGAACAACAACAACAACAACAACAACTACTACTACTACTACTACTACTACTACTACTACTACTACAACAACTACAAGAAAAGAAGAGAAGATGAAGAGGAGAAAAAACAAGAACACGAGCAACAACAAAAATAAAAAAAAACAAGAAAAGAGAAAAGAAACAAAAAGAAAAAGGAAAAGGAGAAAAATAAAGAAAAGGATAGTAGTAGTAGTAGTAGAAGTATTAGTAGTAGTAATAATAATAATAATAATAATAATAATAATAAGAAGAAGAAGAAGAAGAAGAAGAAGAAGTGAAACTGTAGAAGATATCTGAGGAGCATCCGGGTCAGAGGTTGAAGAAAGAGACGTACACACACACACACACACACACACACACACACACACACACACACACACACAGCAGGAGAGGGGAAAGAACAAACTACACACTGTTGGAGGGACATGTAAAGTCTTAGGGAGAGGAAGAAAGAGAGAGGGGGAGAGAGAGAGAGAGAGAGAGAGAGAGAGAGAGAGAGAGAGAGAGAGAGAGAGAGAGAGAGAGAGAGAGAGAGAGAGAGAGAGAGAGAGAGAGAGAGAGAGAGAGAGAGAGAGAGAGCTAAAATAAGTAACAAACTGAAACAAAAGGGGAAAAGAATGGAAATGTCACTAATTTGGAGAAGGAGGAAAGGGAAGGAGAAGAAGAGGTAAAGGATAAACATACACCAAGAAAGAAAGAGGGGAGTGGGGAGTGAGGGGAGAGGGGAGGAGCACTAAGGATACCAGTGTAAGAGAATGTTAGTGGTTGGGGTGAGGGGTGATGCAGCAGTGGTCTTGGTAAGGGCTGGTGAGGGGAGGATGAGGGTGATGGTAAGGGTAGGTGAGTAGAGGTGAGGGTTGTGAGGGTCGAGGCTGTGTGTCGTGATGAGGAGGTAATAAAGGTGATGGGAGAAGACAACAAGGAGGAGGAGGAGGAGGAGGAGGAGGAGGTGGAAGGGACAGAGAAATAAGAAGTAATACATGAAAAAAAGGAAAATGGTTAATTTGAAAGAGAGAGAGAGAGAGAGAGAGAGAGAGAGAGAGAGAGAGAGAGAGAGAGAGAGAGAGAGAGAGAGAGAGAGAGAGAGAGAGAGAGAGAGAGAAAAACATTCTCACATCCCCTCATTAACAAACGGGGGAGGGAAACCCAACGCACCTCACACAGTCACGGTGCTGGTTTATCATCATCTCCGTCTTAATGACTTCGTGTTGCTCCTGTCATTACACCCTGTCCCTGTGCCCGCCCCTTCTGTCCTTCGTATCCATTGCCTGTATCCCTGTCTCTCTTCACTTTTCTTCTCTCTCCCTCCCTCTCCCTGTTCGAAACTCCATGACCTTGAAGTGTGACGCGAAGTAATGAGTTCTGTCAGTGATTTCAACGGTGACTTCGTGTGTCATTAGAGAAGTAGAGAGAGAAAGGGAGAGGCATTGCGTAAGCCAGTAAAATAAAAAAAAAAACTGCTATCATAGTGAAATTGTTAATCACTTTTTTTTTTTTATGAGTGCATGCCTTCCGTTAACCTCTTCGGTGCCTGACCTGGAGTGAAAGAAAAAAATGCCATTTCCTCGGCCACATGCAATCACTGAATCTCTTTTATTTTTTTATTTTATTTTATTTATTTATTTTTTAGGTTTTGTGGTGACAGCGTGATTGTTGTAGCAGTGACCAGCGCCAGGTATTGCCCAATGTGAGACACTTGTTTTGAACGGTGAAAGGACGGAAAGCAATAAGAGAAAAAGGAGGAAAAAGATGAGGAAGACGAGAAATAAGACGACGAACGCTTAGAGGAAAGGTGGAGTAAGAGAATGAGGATGAGGAGGAAAAAGGAGAAATAATAGATGACGGGGAAAAAGAAGAATGAAAATACGAAGATGACATGTAGGAGCAGAAGGGCGAATAAGAGGGCGAAGACGAGGAGGAAAACGAAGAGTAAAATTAAAAAGATGGACACGAGTAGGAGGAGGAGGGATAAGAGCATGAAGGCAAAGGAGAAGATGAGGATGAGGACAACGAAGAAAAGGACGACGAGAAGGTGAACGAATACGACGAGGGTAAAGACGAGAACGAAGACAACGAAGACAAAAAAAAGAAGAAAGAAAAAGAAAACCGATGACAAAGACGAGGACGAGAAGAAAACGACAACAACAATGGTGACTGACAACGATGAGGACGACGATGCCACGACAACATCCACCACCACCACCACCACAACCACCACCATCACCATGACCAGCACAATTACAAAGACACTAACGAAGAGAAAGAGGACAAGGTCGAGAGGAGGGCGAGCAGGAGGAGGACGAGTTTCACATGCTCCTCCAGTTAGTCACGCGCCGGATCCCGAGACGGCGGCTGAGGGAGGATGGTATGTCGAGGTCTATGGTGTATGGGAGGAGGAGGAGGAGGAGGAGGAGGAGGTGGCAGTGGTGTGATGCTGAGGTCACGTCTTCCTTTCACCCCTTCATTGACAAGGACGTGATGGGCTACCACGAGGCGCCCCTGGCAAAGAAGCGACCCAAATGTTCTCTCCCTCATCCCTCCCTCACCCCTCCCTCACCCCTCTCTCACCCTTCTCTCCCTCCCGTACCTTGTTATTATCTCCAATTCGCTGCTTTATCACCTTCCTCGACCTCTCATTACACCCTCGGATTGTGTATTCACGCCTCATCTCTCGCTATCTTTCCCTTACGTCTCTCTCTTATCAAAAATGCTTCGTTTTAATGCGCTCTCTCTCTCTCTCTCTCTCTCTCTCTCTCTCTCTCTCTCTCTCTCTCTCTCTCTCTCTCTCTCTCTCTCTCTCTCCTTGACAAATCCCATTTCCATAATATTTCCAAGTACTTAAACTCGCTACTTGAATTTTGTGGTAGGTCCTTGCAACACGTATACAACTAACAACTCTCTCTCTCTCTCTCTCTCTCTCTCTCTCTCTCTCTCTCTCTCTCTCTCTCTCTCTCTCTCTCTCTCTCTCTCAGCAACAGAAATCATATATCAGCAAACCTTTATTTCTTGTCGTGTAATGAGAGAGAAGGATGAAGGGACAAAGAATAAATCAGTAAAAATAAATAAATAAATAAATAAAATAATACAAAAGACAAAATAGAGCCGGCTTAAAAATCTGCGCCTTAAAAAGCAACCAGAAAATGGATTCCAGTCAATCAGGTCAGCCATTACTTGATATCGCAATGTTTTATTTTTCCCGACGTGTGGCTTCAAGTTTATGGTGCGCTGGGTGATACAGAGGACGTGTTGACCTGACCACCGTGTGTACAGCTGGCGGGCTATCTAGGGTGCAACATTCTGCCAGCCACACCTGTCTCCACATCTGACCTGCTATTTCAAGATTCGGGGACGTTTGGAGTACCTGTCTGCCCCATCTCTACCTTGGCGTCGTCATGGTAACGGGCTCGTCTGCTTTTTATGGTTCTGTTTTAAGTATAATGAATGTGGTGGTTATTTCTTTGTTTTGTCGTATTGTCATCTTCGTAATGCTATTTCTTATTTAACTTGGTAATTTTTTTTTTTTTGGGGGGGAGTGTTTTGTATTATGTTTTCGTATTATGTCTCAGTTTTCTTCTTTTGGTGACTCTTTGTGTTTTCCTTAAGATTATTTCTCACTTCATTCACTAATTTAAGGATTTTTTGGGGAGTCTTTTGTGTTATGTCTGCGTCAGTTTCTTTTTCGTGGCTCTTCGTCTTCTCTCTCTCTCTCTCTCTCTCTCTCTCTCTCTCTCTCTCTCTCTCTCTCTCTCTCTCTCTCTCTCTCTCTCTCTCTCTTTCCTTACACTTCCCTTCCTCGTAACATCCACTTTCTCTCCACATGTCTCTCAATATCCACTTCATCTTTCCATACCTCTTCATAAAATCCTTCTTACCTCCTCCTATCTCCTCACAACATCCGTCTCATGTCCACATAACACCAGCTTTCTTACATCTTCCATTTTCTCTTCCTATATCCCTTCCAGATACTTTTTTTTTTCAATCATGGCCCTTCACTACACACTTTCTGTAAACCAATCATTCTTATCCGCATTCTTATCTCATACCTGCAGACTTCTCCACGATGGCTCCAGTAGATAATCGTTTTTTATTGCTCCTTGCCCCCCGTAAAAAAAATAATGAAATGAATAAATAAATAAACAAAAAATACGATATACAGTAAACAGGTGGAGGATTCTGAGGCTGTGAGGGATTAAAAGCGGACAAGAATGTTCAATTTACAGGTATTTTGAGGTGAACCACTCAAGTCTCTCCTCTCATAACTGCGCCTCGTATATTGCAAGTGTAGAATACGTGACTTAACCCTTTGTACGGTTTTTTTCACTTCACTGTCTCATGTATACTACCGCCTTAACGTTGTACTCTATATGTTTCAGACCAAAAAAGAAAAAAAGAAAAGAAAAATAGCCGAGTCGGACAACTACCTCACTACCTCATTAGTCTTGGTCTTCGCGGGACTCACAATATAAAGCAGTCCATTAGTCCAAGTATAAACTTCTAATTGATTTATAGACCTGAAACTCACTGGACTTTGTGACATCATTGCTCGGGGGAAGTGTACATCGAGACGCGACCTTCTTTACCGCCGCCACAACACACACAAGGTCGACGCAACTCACTGAACGGTAGAATCAGAGGGGGAGTGGGGAAAAAAAGAGGAAAAAAGAACGCAGTGAAAGTTTCCTGTGGTACGTCTTTAAATCAGTTCACTTTCAAGTTACTTCAGAGCTCCGTTGAGAGGAAGCGACGAAGGTCAGAGTGCCAGGCGAGAACAGTGCCAGTGAGTTGAGTTGACCATCTGACCACGTGCACTTCCAAAAACAACCAATCGTAACCCAGGCTGGACTAAACTCATGATCTCATTGGTCCGCCACATGTACGCCCCTCTGCCTCTCTCTCCCCCTTCCAGGCTGAGCGTCCTACATTTATATACTTGCGGTAATAATGTTAAGGGTGAGTTAAAAAGAAGCCAGATTTGTGTGTCAACGTGTTTGGATTGCAAGAAAAAATATGAGTATGCTTATACCCATGCGACTGGAATAGGGGGTGAGTGAGTGAGTGAACGAGTTATTGAGAGAAAAATTGAATGAGTAAGTGAGTGACTGACCAACGAACTGACTGAGTGAATACATGGTTGACTGACTGAGTAACTGACTGACTGACTGATTGACCGACTAACTACTGACTGACTGAATGAATGCCTTAGTGCTCAAATGAGTATGTAAATGACTAGATGAGAGAACAAGTATGTAAATAAGTGAGTGAGTGATGGAAGGAGATAAAGTTTGGGAAAGTACGAATGTTATAGAAGGGAAAATTAAAGCAACATTAAAGTAAGCACAAAAAGCAATAAAACTAGGTAAGGAAGATGTAGGTACAGATACAGGTATAGGTAAGGTCAAGTCAGTCATTGCAGGTACTATATATGTAAGTGGATGGAAGAGCAACTATGAGAGGCATGAAGGGAGGGGGAGAGTAGAAGAGGGAGGTGAAGAGAGAGTGAGAGGGAGAGAGAGAAGGAGGGAGCAGGTGAAGGGTGACTAAGCTTTATACAGGTGAGATAGACGAAAGGTCACGCTAAGGTAAGGTAAACCAGGTATCTTTCCCAGACCAACACTCACCTGTATCTCAACTACCTGTGTAGCTCGTTAGCTCGTTAGCCTCCTTCCTTTTCCAACCTTTCCTTCCATATCCTCTTCCTCTTCTTTATCTATTGTTTTCCTATTCATCACTTTTAATTTTACGATTCTTTTTTATATGGGATCATTATTTTTTTATGTTCTATCTTTCTTCTTCTTTTCTTCTTTTATTTTCTTCTTCTTCTTTTTGCTTCTTCTTCTCCTTCTTCTTCTTCTTCTTATTATTATTATTATTATTATTATTATTATTATTATTATTATTAGTAGTAGTAGTAGTATTGTATTCTAATTTTCATTGACTTTTGCTTTTCCTTCCTTGACTTCTCATCTTCTATTACCTTAACTTATTTTCATTATCTTTTCACTGTACTTTCATTTTCATTGCGTTTTCCCTGTTCCTTCCTTCTCATCTTCTATTCCGTTAAGCTATTTTTATTTTCCTTGTTATCATTTCTTTCCTATCCTTTTCATCCTTCTCAATTTCTCGTTTCCCTCCATTTCCTTCAACTATTATAATGATCTTATTTTTCCTCCATACTTTCACACTTTTCATATCCTTTTCACTCTCTTATCGTTTTCTTGCCCGCCTTTCTTTTCCTTATTATCCTTTCTCTTTCTGAACCTTTACTTTTCTTCCGTTTCTTTACACTATCATAATTTTCACATTTTCCTCCTTGTTTCAGTGCTCTTAATATCCCTTTTCTGTTTTTTTTTTCCTTTTATTATGCTATTTCTATACTTCCTGACTTTCTCTTCTAGCTCTCCTATATTTTTTTTTCAGTTCCATGCTTCCTATTTCATTACCTTTCCTATGTTCTTTCTTATCTTTTTTTTTTCTCCCCATCTAAAAATTCTCGTAAATATATCTTTAAATTTTACAAAATATATATCTATATATGTATATGTATATATTTTTTTTTTCATTAAGACACCATTTCTTTATCCTGAACTCTTTACAATGACTAATGCTCAATTTAACCCAAAACTTACAAATCCTCTTTTCCTCCACTGCAAAAACTAATTAGCTGATGACACAACACAAAGACACAAAACACACGTACAAGTCATTAATCATCATCAGAGTCCCTCCTGCCCTTACCTGCCCTTGCCTTCTCATCACCTGTCCTCACCCTTGCACTCTCCCACTTTCAACCCTTCCATTATTCGCTTCAACCCTTTGACTGTTATTTCGTACATCTTTCCTTAATTACTGATCACTCTGAGACATCTTTACTTGTTCTATTGCCGCTTACAATCTTTAAACTGGCTAGAAATTGCAATATCTGTTCCTTTTATTCCCATTCTTTCTTGCAGATGCTTATAAAAGATTTCATGAATTGTTTTTCGTGCTGTTAACTATTTCGTATCGCAGTGAAAGGGTTAATATGAAATAAAAAATTACAATCTCTCTCTCTCTCTCTCTCTCTCTCTCTCTCTCTCTCTCTCTCTCTCTCTCTCTCTCTCTAAGCAGCCTTGAGTATCCGGCTTCTCCAGACTTCCGCTTCCCTTCTCTCCATCTCTTAACTTCCTCGCTGTCCATTCATTTAGTTAACTGTGAATGAAAAGAGGGAGAGAAGGAAAGAAAGAAAGAAAGATGAAGGAGAGAAGGATAGGGAAGAGAAGGATAATGAATAAACGTGCAACATACGTGAAGTTGGAAGATAATAGACAAAGAGAGATTGGAGGAAAGCAGATATGAAGAGTAAAGAATGAAGAAAAAGGAAAGGAAGATAATATGGGAGGTGGTAGCAAATGATAGACAAAGATAGGATGGAAGAAGATGAGATCCTTAAAAAAAAAGAAATGATGAGATGAGGAGTCCACGAAGATGTGGTAAATAAACGGAGTGGGCAAGGAAGAGAGGAAGACGAGGTAAAAGAAAAAAATAAACGAAGATGGATACTGAAAAGGAAGAAGGGTTAGAAGGTGAAAAGAAGAGATGGAAAAAAGGAATGAATGAAAAAAAGACAAGGTAGGCGAAGAAAGAAGGGTGAGGTAAGAGAGATCATGTAGTGAGAGAGAAGAGCGACGAAAGGATAGATAAGGGAACGCGAACAAGTGGTGGCAGAGGCGGAGGGACAGGCCTAAGTGGTGTTTGGGAGGTGAAAATAAAGGTGTTGAAAAGAAATATTTCCCAAGCAGTGAGTTTAGAGAAATGGTGATGTGTTAAGATGATGAAGCAGTGACGTCAGTGTCTCTCTCTCTCTCTCTCTCTCTCTCTCTCTCTCTCTCTCTCTCTCTCTCTCTCTCTCTCTCTCTCTCTCTCTCTCTCTCTCTCTCTCTCTCTCCTTAGTCTTATATATCTATTTTGTTTTTATCTCATTTATTATACGTCTTCAGTCTTCTGTTCCTCATTTCATCAATTATACTTTTTTTCTTATTCTGTCTCTTCAATGTCTACCTGATCCATTACACCCTCATGATACTGTCTGCTCACCTGTCTACCTGTCTGTCATCTCCTGCCACTTAAATCTACTGGTAAACCTGAAGTAGTTACGATCAATTTTGAAGATAAGGATGTCTGGGTTGAGAAGAAAGAATGAGATATTACTGATGGCATTATAAGTGGGTTATGAAGGAGGATACGGCAATGTGAGAATGAGAGTGAAGTGAACCGGTCGCCAAGTCGTTAAGAGAGAACATAAGAACACAAGAAAATAAGGGAAGCTGCAAGAAGCCGTCAGGCCTACACGTGACAGTCCCAGTATGAAAAATCCTACCTATTTCCACCTATCTTCCCCATTCATAAATTTGTCCAATCTTCCTTTAAAGCTCCCTAATGACTCAGCACTAACAATCTGATTACTGAGTCCATTCCATTCATCTACCACTCCATATAAGAACCAATTCCTTCCTATCTCTTTCTATAACCTAAAGTGTTCAAGCTTGAAACCATTATTTCTTGTTCTGCCATAAGGTGTAAGGCAGTCTTGAAAAAAAAATGCTTAAGATTTAAGGGAAGTTCTTGGTTTTGTAAATGGTTAGTATGAACACACACACAAAGAGAGAGAGAGAGAGAGAGAGAGAGAGAGAGAGAGAGAGAGAGAGAGAGAGAGAGAGAGAGAGAGAGAGAGAGAGAGAGAGAGAGAGAGAGAGAGAGAGAGAGAGAGAGAGAGAGAGAGAGAGAATAAGAGAGAGAGGCTAACTTTGTCTTTTAAGCCATTAATACCATTCAAGAAACAGTAGTACAATTATAAGTGCGTAACAAGATGTGATTATACGATATTTTGCCTGGGAGTGAAAGGATTAACGAAGGAATGAGTGAGTGAGCTTCCCAGTTTCTCTTGTTACCTTTTAAAATTCCCAGACAACCAACGGGAGGCGCTGAGAGAATAGGGAAGGAGGAGGGAGGGTGAGGCAAGAAGGACAAAAAAGGGAGAGGAGGAGGAGGACGAGGAGGAAGTGTGTACGTGCCTGGGAGAGAAAAGCAAGATGTGTACGTGTCCGCTGTGTGTGTGTGTGTGTGTGTGTGTGTGTGTGTGTGTGTGTGTGTGTGGTCAGGCATGTCCTCTTGCTCCTTTCCTTCTTTCCTTTCCTTCTCTCCTTCTCTCCTTTTCTTCCATTTCTTCTTTCCTACATTTTTTTTTATCTAACCTTTCCTCCACATGTGACTTCTCTCTCATCACAATTTTCCTTCGTTTTTTTTTTTCCTTTCCTGTAATTTTCTCTCTTCTTTTTTCTCCTTTTTATAAAACATCGACATTCCTCTTCCCTCCCTTTTCATCTATGCTTCCTCCTTTTCTCACTCCCTTTCACCCTTCTTCATTTCCT
>NC_087162.1:3887500-3915000 GCF_035594125.1 Scylla paramamosain | reverse complement strand
TCTCTCTCTCTCTCTCTCTCTCTCTCTCTCTCTCTCTCTCTCTCTCTCTCTCTCTCTCTCTCTCTCTCTCTCTCTCTCTCTCACCTTGCCTCATCATCTTTTCATGTATTAATTAGACGAGGCTCTTAGTCAATTCCTCTCAAGCTAAAGAAGTTATCAGAACCGACGAGACTACCTCCCGGATGCTCCCGCCCCTGAGACCGTCATGAGTATTAGGCTGAAACATTTCTGGCTGCACCTCCACTCCTTTCAAAAGACCCTAGTTGAAGTTAGACGTGTTTTGAAGTCTGTTCTTGTGGTTCTAGTGACAGATTAACACGATTTCTTCATTATGAACAGGAGAAATTCTTGAAAACTCAGCTAATCATCTCTGTGGCCTTTGAAATAGTCGTGGTGAGAAAGCGAAGGGTTTCAGAATACGAGGATTGCAGTCACGGATCATGATAGGTATTGATCAGCTCCAAGTAAGCCAGAAATAAGGTCATGCATCCATAGCTCCCCGTGTTTCACCCACTTACCCGCCTCCGAATGCCTCGCGTGGATATCTGCTAATGAATCAACGTGGGGAAATTGATCGTGAGTCGTGATTTGGGAGAAAAAATCGGAAAAAAACGATCACGAGAGAGGAGGGTTAAAAAAAAAGATAGATGATGCAACATATAAAACAAAACTCTCTCTCTTTCTCTCTCTCTCTCTCTCTCTCTCTCTCTCTCTCTCTCTCTCTCTCTCTCTCTCTCTCTCTCTCTCTCTCTCTCTCTCTCTCTCTCTCAGCATCATCATTGCCGCCATCCTCATATTAGCAATTCTGTTTTCCATAAGCATTTTTCTTTATCTTTTTCCTCCCAAATTCTGCTTCTTCGTTTTCTTCAATGCTTTACAAATTTCCAAAGACGAGCATTGCAGCAAAACGTGAATGCAGACCGCCAGATATTTCTTCACTCTTTACCTGACAAATTATTTAATCTCTTCTCTTGTTCGTATTCGCCAAGTCACTATATAATAAGACCACTCCCCCCCCAACTCCACCTTGACCTAACCCACCCACCTTCCACCTCAATCCACTCCTCCTCTTCCTCCTCATTTTTTTTTCCTCCTCCTTTCCACTTCGTCACCCATCTCCTTCTCTTTTCACCTCCTCCTCTTCCTCCTTTTCATTCTCATCCTCATCCTTCCTTCACATCCTCCTCATCCTCCTCCTTTGCATCCTCCTCCTCCTCTTCCTTCTTATTTTTTCAACTAGTCATTTCTTTTCTTCCACTTACTTTCACTCTATTCTTCTTCTTCTTCTTCTTCTTCTTTTCTCCTCCTCCTCCTCCTTCTTCTCCTCCTCCTCCTCCTCCTCCTCCTCCTCTTCCTCCTCCTCCTTCTTCTCTTCCTTCTCCTCCTCCTCTTTGTCCTTGATCAAGGTCATGCCCCGTATTTCTGCCTCTCTGAAGGATGAGAAGATGCACGAAAGAACACAAATGATGAACAAATAGCAGCAGACCCCCTGACCCTTATGAGGCATTTGGTGGGAACTCATTTAATCTTAAGTAAAAAAATAAATAAATAGATAAGCGTGAAATAGAAAATAGGATAGATTGTGCATGGAAAATAGGAGAGGAGAGGGAAAGAGTTGATGGGAAGAAGACGGGATGGATAGTTAGAGGGATGGGAAGGAGGAATAAGGGGAAAGGAAGAGATAAGGAAGATAATGAGGAAGCTAAAGAGACGAGAAGCGAAGAGAGAGAGGAAGGGAAACACAACGGAAACAGGATAACAAGGAAAGAGAGCTCGACTAAAATTGAGATAAAAGTTAATAAGTAGATTTCGTTGCCTATCGCTACTGCTACTAACACGATCACCAGCGTAACCACCATCACCACCACAATTACCACTCTGCTATCACTTCGAGAGAGGAGCAAAACAACGCTAAGTGGCGAGGGAATTAGGTTAATAAGAGGGAAAAACCTGTTATGCAATGCTCAGGATGGCAAAGTGTGGGAGCTGTAGAGTAGTGGAGATAATAAAAGGAGATAAGGACGTGTGAATGCTAGGAGGCTGCGTGGAGGAAAGGGAGCAGTGTGGAAAAAGAGAGAAGGAAAACACAAGAGAATAACTGATGAAAGTAAAAAGCTTTCTTAATTTGTGTAACCTTTGATTCTCTTTCGCTTAAAAATATGCTGACTAACATTTGATGAACAGATAAACTTATATACATAAACGAAAAAATACACGAATCGTAAGTAAAATAGTGTCATACACAAAAAAAGTTGACATTTATCCAGTAAAACCGACTTAAACAGGATACGTACTTAGTTCACGACCTCAGCTAACATTATAAGACAGCGAACTGTTGAGCAAAAATGGCGCGGCAAGTAAGTGAATGAGTCTGGCGGAGATGCAAAGGTAAGGCGAGGGAGGCGGCGCAGGCACCTCAATGAGACACGCCAAGGCCACTCACTACATACCCTCAAGCGAAAATTAGAAAAAACAGTACCGCACAAATTCCAGCAAAAGAAAAAATCGTGGTAACATAACAGCAAATGTGATATCCAGTTTGGTTAGTGATAAAGAAAAGAGTAAGGGATTTTAAGACTAAACTACTTGCGCTAGAAGAAAAAAAAAGATCGTAATGAGATAATGACGTACGTAGTAAAGGTATCTAGAAAAAGCCGTGGAAACATAACAGCAAATGTGATGATAAGCGAACAAGAGATTTTGACTCTAAACTGTGCCGCTGTAAAAAAAAAAAAAAAAAAAAAAAAAAAAAAAAGTAATAAGAATTAATCGAGTACGCAGTGAAAAACAACGAACTACGAGATTCAGAAATTTACTCCTACAAACGAAAACAAAAACTAAAAAAAAAAAAAAAGCTTCACATCAACTATTCCTTCAAACAAATGAATGAAACACGCTCCAAGCAGGAAAACAAAAAAAACAAAATTTCCAGGACAAAACATTTTAAGGCACCTAACCAACTCAACGCGCGAAATTTAAAAACCTTTGCTCCACCCCAACCATTCATCTTACGTGGTAAAAGTACTACTAACATGGCGGCTTTTTGTGAAGAAGAGCTAGAGCCAGGCACGCACATAGCAGACAGATGCCCTTGAGATGCACTGAAGGAGCCGCCAGGAGCCTTCCATCTGGCGTCTCTATTAATGACCAACACGTCTCACGCATCGCTGACGAGTGAATCTTCCACACAGACAACAAGCCAAAAGCAGCGTGAGGTCTGTGGGGGAGAAGATAAACAAAAACAATGAACAAAAAGGTGGTAAATGAAAAGGGAAAGTACAAACATCTGGGAAAGAAATATGAAGAAGAGGAGGAGGTGGAAAAGAATGTGAAGAAAGAGGAAAGGATGGACATGATGGGAAAGAGATGAAGAAGAGAAGGTGATGAATGAAAAGGGGAAATACAGACATCTGGGAAAGAAATATGAAAAAGAGGAGGTGGGAGAAAATGTGAAGAAAGAAGAAAAAAAGGGAAAGAAGAGAAAAGAAAGTTGAAGAAGAGCAGGTAATGGATGAAATGGGGAATAATGAGCATCTAGGAAAGAAAAATTTGGAGTGAAAAGGAGGAGGAGGAGGAGAAGAAGTAGAAGGAGAAGGAGAAGAAAAAGAAGAAGGAGGAATCGGAGGAGGTGATGAAAGAGGAAAGCATATACGTATTGGAAAGGAATGAGGAAGACGAGAGAGAGAAATAATGAATGAATGGGGGAGGACAAACACACGGGGGAAGAAAGAGGAAGAAGGGCAGGAGATGATGGGCAGGATGGAGAGCGAGGGAAGCATCAGTTGTTCTTTAATAGGACAGAAGGTGGATAAGAAGTGGAATCAAAGACGAATACACATCCTATCACACAAAAAAGGGCCACTCAAGTCTCCAAGGATAGACAAGGGGAGAAAAAGAAGTGAATTAAAGGAAGTTTGCCTTGACTATTTTTGTGAGCTCCCACTAGGCCTCCCCCCAACATCTCTCTCTCTCTCTCTCTCTCTCTCTCTCTCTCTCTCTCTCTCTCTCTCTCTCTCTCTCTCTCTCTCTCTCTCTCTCTCTCTCTCTCTAATGGAAGCAAATGAACAAATATGAATCAAAGTGCGACCTTGTGGGACTTCAGTGTCTCAGGGAAGAATAAGAAGAAAAAGAAGAAGTAAAAGAAGAAAAAGAAAAGAAGAAGAAGTATAATCTACACCAAAATTGCATAAGACTCTCGAAATTCAGGCATTCAGGAACTGTTTCCCCACCTGATGACAAATGATGAACTGCAGAAGGAAAATTAATAATAGTCATGATCCTGGTGATGACTTTAATAGTAGCAGTAGTAGTAGTAGTAGTAGTAGTAGTAGCAGTATAGTAGTAGTGGTAATAGTGATGCTGAGGGTAACACCGTGCTAACAGTGACGTAAATGATGACAGCACAGGCACTGAAAACAATAATGAACGTAACAGCAACAGTAACAGAAACGGTGATGAAACAGACAATGAAGGCAGTAATAATGTCAAAAAACGTGGTGATAGTGACAGAAACAGCGATAGTAACGATGGCCACAGTACCTCCTTTCGATCACTGGCTGGCCTTGGGAATCTGAGTGAGTGTGGAGGTTTGGTGACCCGAGAACCTGGTGGCCTGAGTGCACGGGGTCAGCTGCGGCGGGTGAAGGAGCGGCAAGGTAGTGAGTGGTTCCCAGACGACGCCCCTCACACCAGACGAAGGGAGAGGAGAGAGAGGAGGGAGAGAGAGGGGAGAGAAGGAGAGAGGGAGAGTGACGAGGCCATATAGAGAGGAGGAAAAGGAAGGTGAGAGATAAAGGCACAGGAAAGGAGAGAAAGGGAAGGGAGAGAGGGAGGAAGTGAGGTCGATAAGAGGCTAATGAAGGCGAAAGAAAATGGAGAGTAACGAAGATGGAGGAGAGGTAGATGGGCTAGTGAAAGGGGAGAACAGGAGGGAGTGATAAAGGGAGAGGGAGAGATAAAAGAGCGAGAGAAAAATAAGAAATGGAAAAAAATGATCGGAAGGGGGGGAGATACAGGTCTGTGGGAGTGAGGGAGAATAAGAGAGGGAAGGGAGGGAAGGAAGAGAGGAGGGAGGGGAGAAAGGTAATAGGTAGGGAAGGACGGAGGAAGGAGGCAGAAGTGAATTGACTATCATGCATGACTAAACTCTTGCGATAACTGTAATTAATGATCGCTTCTTACCTCAGCCATTAACGTTATGTACGGCAATCAATCACCGCTGATCTTTACGTTGTTAGGTTTCATCAAGTTAATTAACGAACGTAATATTCTCGCCTCAAAATAAATGTAAAAGTTTCTGTGTAAACATAATGGTAACCAGGTGATGACGTGACGTGTGTGTGTGTGTGTGTGTGTGTGTGTGTGTGTGTGTGTGTGTGTGTGTGTGTGTGTGTGTAAGTATGCCTTGAACAATATCCATAGTTTCTTTCCAATACACACACACACACACACACACACACACAGGAGGCTTAAGCAGTTCGATTAGGCAGCACAAGACTTAGGTAAGAGAATCAGTCCACCAGACACACCTTCACCTCTACCTGTTTGCCTTCATCGCTTAAAGTAACCGCCGACCACTAGCAACACTAACAATAATAATAATAATAATAATAATAATAATAATAATAATAATAATAATAATAATAATAATAATAATAATAATAACGAGCACAGTACAGTAACAGCCATAACACAAGAATCACTGACAAAATCCCAAGTCAGTCAATGGGTAGATGACGTCACGAAGGAAATATGCGTGACGTAACTACTCACATGACGTCACAGGTGGCCTAGGTGACATGCAGTGAGCGACTCAAGGTAAGCCTGTCCAATCTCCTCCACCTGCCTGCCTGCTAGCCCCCTCACGGCCGGCGAAGGGCGAGCAAACGCTTCTACTCTTCTGACATTTTGATGTGTTCCTTACAAATAGAGCAGGCGAGGCAGAGCAAAATGGGGCAAGACGAGGCGGGGCACTGAGGCTGGGCGAGGTGTTGAGGTGGTGCTGGGCTTCTTGTGAGGGGAGAAGGGTGGAGAGAAGTGAGCTTTTGAGGTGAAGGTGAGGGGCGTGGAGGGGCAGAGAGGGCTGGAGAGGAGCTGAAAGAGGAAAAAGGGATGAAGAGTGGTGCAATAATACAGTGATGGTAGCCGGTGCAGACTGCTGGACGGGGCATGGTGGAGTGGAGTGAACAGGACTGGGCGAGGGAGGCACTGAATGGGGCGGGGTGGGGACAAGAGCATAGTGAGGCAGGAGACACGGGGGATATAATTAAGAAAACTGGTGTAGGTGCTCGCCTTGACACCCACGGCAGCCAAAAACATTACGCATTCCTCCCACATTTTTTCCCGTTAGAATGACTTTCATGTGGTATGATCTTTAAGCCTTGAATTCATTGCACTTCTTCTAAAAGCCACAACAACAATGCACGCCAGTCCCTCCTACCTTTGTTATGCTTCAGGTATTATTACATTACCACCACCACCACACCACCACCACCACCACCACCTCCATTACCAACAACAACGCTGCGTGAAGAGAATTTGGAATGCATATAACAAGGTGTTCAGTCACTGCAAGCAACACTAAATATCCCAGGTTCATTTTCCACCACATTCCTTTACCATGCGCGCTGCCTTCTGGTCTGGGGCGAGAAAACGAAGCTCCATTAGTGACGTGACATTAGGAGTAAACTATTAGCATGAAAGAAGAGACGTCAGGAGCAGGAGGAGGAGGAGGAGGAGGAGGAGGCGTTAGGGTATTAGCGTCCTTGGTTGCCAGGACGACGCGGCGTCAACACGGGTGCCGCTTGCAGTCCGCCACGCCACACTTGCTACTATAACGGGAACAATAATGAGCAGCGGGACAACCACTCGAGTACTGGCGGCGCAACTCTTCACTTTGTTACCCGCCGCCAGGAGCAGACACGCCGGGTTATCAAACACTTGTCCTCCCTCCCATCCTCTAAATCTATAAAGAAGAACCGCCCCTAATTAATAAGAGTGTGTTGGGTGGTAATGTTTTTCTTTTAGTACGTCAAGATGCTTCAAGAAATGTGTAGTTTGATAACAGGAGCCAACACAGTACATCTCTCTCTCTCTCTCTCTCTCTCTCTCTCTCTCTCTCTCTCTCTCTCTCTCTCTCTCTCTCTCTCTCTCTCTCTCTCTCTCTCTCTCTCAACAGTCCACCATAAAGCCTCACTCGTAAAGTGCAGTGCTACTAGTTTCTTAAGCGCACAATGACTATTCACAGCGCAGCCTTCATTCGCCGCCTCGTTGCCTTAAATGTTCAGAAGCCAGACCTCGTTGCAGTGGTGGCAATTAGCATTAAGGCGCTCATGTTTAGGAGCCGCCCAGGAATGCGGAGGTCAAGTCTCTATTTAAATTCAGGATCGATCGTGTATTACGCCGGCCCAGCACAGCACAGCCCCTCATGCTTGCCTTAATCCTCTCCCCCACACATCCCCACACATCCTTTCGGTCTTAACATGCCTTTCCAGCTCACTAGATAACGCTATTCCAGGTGGTTAAGTTAGCTTTGGTTTTGGTTGTGAGAAGTCATGTCAGATCAGGTAAAGTAAGATTAGGTAAGGTAGAGTACGGTGTATTATGGTAAGATAAGCAAAATTAAGAGATTAAGTTCAGATAAGGTGAAGTAAGGTAAACTGAGGTAGATGGGATGAGGTTTGGTTTGTTTTTGTTTAGATTAGATAAGGTTAAGTAAGGTGAGATAAGGTGAAGTTAATTATGTTATTTAGATTAGGTAAGTTAAAGTAAGGTAAGGTGAATCGAGGTTAAGTTAGCTTAGTAAAGGTTAGGTAAGGTAGGGCATAATTATCAGGCTAACTGTAACTTGCCACTCGCTGAAATTGTTTAATGCGCATTTCTCTAGTTGTTTATATAGGACGACCTTCGAATGTAATATTTTTTTACAAGTGTTATTACAAGTAAAAGTTCCGTGAAGGCTCTTGGCGCGTCGTGGTCGTGGTGGTGGTGGTGGTGGTGGTGGTGATGGTGGTGAGATCAGCTTAACACATTAACCTTAAGAGAACACGTTACAAAAGCACCGATAAAAGAGTGGTACATTTCCTAACACGTCACCTTTCCCCCTTACACACAAAGCTTCACATTATGTTCTTCAGTCCTCACCCTTCTTTGAGCTATTCCTCACCTACACCTGTCAACCTTAACATACCTGCAATTATGACCTTTCACACCTGTTCTACCTCCGACCTTCATACTCCTCTTCCATTTCAATTCCCTGCTACGCCTGTCCTTCAGATCTGTCAGCCATACCACACCTGCCTTCATGACCCTCCACATCTGCTGTACCTTCAGTATTCAACCTCCTGTGTCTTATTCCCCACTCACACCTGTCCCACCAAACCTCACACACCTGTCTTGATTGCGTGCCTGTCATTTCTCACGTGGAATTCTCACCTGCCTTTCCCCCTCACACACCTCATGCAGCTGTCTTGCCCGCTCACGCCTCTCCTTCCCCCGCGCCTCTTGACCCTTCCCTTGTGGTGTAACGAGGCGGGGAATGAGAGGGTGGAAGAGGAGGGAGACAGGGAGAAGAGGCCAGACGTCATAAATTTGCCATAACTGTGAAATAGATGAAGACAA
Organism: Scylla paramamosain; assembly: GCF_035594125.1. Taxonomy (NCBI): domain Eukaryota; kingdom Metazoa; phylum Arthropoda; class Malacostraca; order Decapoda; family Portunidae; genus Scylla; species Scylla paramamosain. The sequence goes on along the minus strand of NC_087162.1, from coordinate 3,906,381 downwards.
AACACTATAACATAACAAGACACACACACAGACAGACACACATATGCGTGGCAGGCTAGACTAGTACGTGCAATGAGTCATGAGCGAAAAATGGAACATAAACAAAGACAAGTAGAAAAGAAAAATTGCAATGATTAAAGAAACGTATATTTTTCTTCCTCTCCCTAAACCTCTTTCTCCTCTTGGTAATCTCTTAATGTACCGAGTCACAGAAATAGCTGAAAATATGAGCAGCTGACTATGAAGATTTTTTGAATATAATACATACATTCATCTCAAGCTCTTAATCACATGAACACTGCCAGACGTACAAGACTTGAACTTAATACCGCAATCATGTAGGAAAAGGTTACTCGGTACATGCAGAAATATGACTCAAAAATAAGCACGAAACTATACATACACGTAACTTACTTTATGGTACCTCGTAGTGGATTTCATATTTACGTTATGAAAAAAAAAAAAAAAAATAAGGAAGATGTTTTCATGTGTAAGGTGTACGGTATCTGCTGCTGTGTGTGTGTGTGTGTGTGTGTGTGTGTGTGAGGTGCGGCACAGCTTTCACTGGGCAGAATGTTTAACCTTTTTAGCAACATTCTTCTAAGCTTGTGTGTAGCGCCAGCTCGCCTGAACTTTCTACGAAGGCTATGTGTGTGTGTGTGTGTACTCTCTCTCTCTCTCTCTCTCTCTCTCTCTCTCTCTCTCTCTCTCTCTCTCTCTCTCTCTCTCTCTCTCTCTCTCTCTCTCTCAAAACTCCTAATAGCATGTACCCTGAAAAGATCATTATCTAAACAATACACAAAAGCAATTAGTCAACACAAGAATAGACTTTGGAGAAAAACACGAAACACCGTAGCATAACTCACATGTCATTGCCAAAACACAACAGGAATGGAAAAAAAAAAAAGAAGAGAAAAACGAGACATTCCAGTGAGGATTAAAGCAATACCATTTATCTCTTAAATCATCGTCACCACCCCTTGTCCTTTCCTTCCTTTCTCCCTTCCTTTGTCCTTTCTTTATTCCCTGCATTCTGTCTTCATTCATTCTCTCATTCCTACAGTCACTTCTTCATTTCCTTCTTTCCATTTTCTTTACTTTCGTTATTTCTTCCCTGCGTCAATCATTCTCTAAGTTCCCTCGTTCATTACCTCTACTAACTCCCTCACTCCATAATTTCCTCTCTTTCCTCCCACGCACAAGGGCGAAGCAGGAACAAGCATGATGAGGAGAACACCACACGACCTTTCCCTAACATAACCATGACGCCTCTTTTACTTTTTACGCCCTTTAAACGTTTTCCAGGAACAACTCTGTGGTCTTAAACGACACCACCCACCTGGTAAATTAGTCTCACCTGCCCGCCTTCCCCCTCCGCACTCCTCTCCTCTCCCCTCGCTCAGCTCAACACGCGTTCCTCAACCAGGTGTTAAAGTATAATGCAAAATAAGCGAGAGCGCAATTTCATGATGAAGTGTGCATCGTATATTTTCCCAGAAGGCGTTAATGGAAGCTTTAAACTGCAATGTCATGAGGTACAAACGCGCTGGTGGTGGACACAGACAGAGATGACAGTCAGGTAAGATGTGGTATTAGTGGATAACAAGCATTCCAATGTATAAAAAAATAACACAAATGACGAGAGAGGCACGGATGGATGAGCAGAACAGAGATGTGGCATATATGTGTTAGGACAGGATGACACATTAACTGAGATATTAATGCAAAAATATGGAAAAAAAAAACAAGGACGATGAGTTATATTTATGGAAAAAAATGATATGGCTTTCCCAGAAAAGGAAGAACACGTGAGGCATTAATGAATAAAAAAATAAAAATAACCCGGGAGACAATGAAGCAGAGAGAATGTGTTGTGGGGGCAGAGATAATGATACACGTGACACAGATAGGAAAGATAGAGGGTTATATATATAGAATTAGTACATTAAGAATTAGACAGGAGTACGAAGAAACAGCCAGATACGATATGGAGGAGGTGTGGCGTTGTTAGATAAGACAGGGACGTGACAAACGTGAGGAGCGTGATGACAGATGAAGACGAGATAATGACACTGCTCTGATACATGTAAGAAAATAATGATAAGTAAATGATAAGGAATATGATAGTGATATGAAAGATGCAAGACAGGTGAAAATAGGTATGCCACGAGTACAGCAATATATGATACGTAACACACTGTACTGGCAACAATACAGGTGAGCTTCAGTCATTCACTTGTGTCGCCTCAATTTCCTAGAGCAAGTGGTAAAAAAAACTGTTGTCGAAAGAGACGTGGATCGTAAAACAAAATGAAATGCACGCTACGGTACTTCGCTCTCTTTCTGGTTCGGCTTCCTGTTACTCATCAGGAGGACCGATACTGCCACTGAGAGAGAGAGAGAGAGAGAGAGAGAGAGAGAGAGAGAGAGAGAGAGAGAGAGAGAGAGAGAGAGAGAGGGGGGGGGAGAAAGTAAGCAATCCCAGAGATAGCAGCAAAATTCATGCAGGGATTAAGACTAGAAATATGAGAGCAAGGGGAGAGAAAGATAAAGTAAAATAAGAAAGCGGTAAATAAGAATGTCCCCCTAAACTATATCGCAAAATAGCCTCTGCTGCTGCTACCTTATAGAGATTTATTCACCTGGATGTGCTTAATTCTGTTTATTCATACAGTCGATTCACACTTGATTCATGACCACGCTTCTGTTTATTTCTGTTTCCTTCTTTCTTTCTTTCTTCTTTTCTTTCTTTCTCTTTGTTTATCTATACAGTCTGTTCACACGAGTCAGGGCCATATTTTGAAGCGCTTCTGCTCTGCACACCAACAATATTCAAAAGACTCTAGTTGAACTTAAACGGAATTTTATTTTTTTTTTATGGATCTAGTGATAGATTAACAAGATTTCTACATTATTATCAGGTGAAACAGTCTTGATAACCCGGTTAATCATCTCTGTGGCCTCTGAAAACAGTCCTGGTGAGAGAGCAAAGCGTTTCAGAATACGAGCCCTAATACAACATTTATTTATTTCTATTTATTATTTTTTCCCCTTACTCTGTTTCTTCATACAGTTGATTCATACTTGACTCATTACCACACTCGCACATCTCCTCATCGGGATAACGGGCGTCATTACCACTAGCCACATACGAGCTGGACAAAAAACACGCACCAAAAAAGCTGTTGTCAAAAAAGCTGTTGTGTTGGGCGTCGGGTAGCTAAAGCAGGGGAGAGAGAGAGAGAGAGAGAGAGAGAGAGAGAGAGAGAGAGAGAGAGAGAGAGAGAGAGAGAGAGAGAGAGAGAGAGAGAATGTCGGGGGGTGGGGGGGCATGCGTTTCTCCACATTACCACCCGGAACCTTGTTAGTGACTCAGGCTCATTGGTGACTCAGGCTCCCGCACCGTCTGTGAGTCCCGTTCGTTACCCGGAGGTGATGGATGAACCCTGTTGATGATGAAACAGTGTGTAGCCACCAAGCCTGCTGAGGACATCGTTACCATCATTATATACACCATCACGATATTCACCACCATTATATTCAGCCAAGCCTCTTCAGGACATTACCATAGTTAAATTCAGTCTCTATGATTCTACTGCGGTATAAAGATCTCCTCCCAAACTGTTCCATTTCTAAATAGTGCAGTCAGACAGTTAGCAGTGTAATCAAACAGCATGGGGTAGCTATACATATCCTGTGCTATTTGCTATCATTTGTAATCATTTGCTATCTTTACCGGCTATCCGTCTATTCAAGGGCATCCCAGTAAAACATCGTATCTCGCCTTTCAGTCTAGTTCCTTGACAACACGTGATTATAAAAAGTACTAGCGCTAGCTTTTGCTACAGTTTGCATGTAACTTATCGGCTGCTCGTCTATTCGAGGCCACCGCAGCGAAACATATTCCATCTCCCCATGCAATTGTGATGACACGTGGTTATCAAGAATACCAAGCGTGTATTTTTCCTCCTAAACGTCCCTCTCTCTCTCTCCCTCTCGTTACGCTGCCAGCAAGAGACCAACAAACCAACGCACCCCACAAGGCCACGTAATTTCGCGTTGGGTAATGAACGTTAATCTGCGGTGCGTTCCAGTAAGGACCGGGACCACGGCGGTTGTCCAACGGAGACCCGAGTGGCTACGGCGGTGGTCCTGTCTCCCTCATCACTCTGCTCGCCACGGTCTGTAGAATTGCTGGGGTCGAGGATGTAGGGGAGATGAAAGCCACAGTATAGCCATCACAATATAAAGTACCAGAATAATTCACGTATAATGGGTCTACGTACCGAGGGAGAAAGCGAGACGTGTGCTACCCCTGAACCAAGCGCATATCATTTCATGGTTTGGTCAGCTTATGTAAATTTGTGATGAAAGCCACAGTACACTAGTCACGGTAAAAAGAGCAGACATAATTTAGTGTGTGAGGAGAGATAATTTAGAGTGTATAATGAATGTACGTCAGTAGGGAGAAAGCGAGACATGGACGTCCGTACCCCTGAACTCAATAGCAGGTTATATCATGTTTTTTTTTTTTTTTTGTCATCTCGTGTAAAAATAAAACTGTGATGATAATTTTTGCATACGAAGTATTCAATCAACCCTTTGGCGGCTATGGTTTCTCTTCAAGCTAGAAAGTGTTTTTTTTTTTCTTTTTTTTTTTTTTTGCCGTCTTGTGTAAAACTCGGAAGATAATTTTATAATTTTTACATTTAAGCTATGTAACCAACTCCTTGATCGATATGGTTTCCCTTCAAGCTGTAAAAAAAAAAAAAAAAAGAAAGTCTCTTGAAAGTCTAGGGAATATTTCGAAAAACACTAGTGATATATATAAGTAACCGAATAATTTAAAAATCTGTCGCCTAAAGCTTTAGTTTTGCAGTGACAGTGAAGTATAGGGTTACTCAAATAAATGCCGCACTGTCATCAGCACCTACTAAAGAGTTAAAGGTGACACAAACATACCTACCACTACACTGTTAATAAAGCAACGCAAGACCTCGAGAGGATCAGGACACCGTGACTTTTTTCCACGCTTCTGTACGATGTGATGCTCATTATGATAGGCCTCGGTGAACAGGAATTTCGAAAACCTGTAATCACCAATCAAGGTCAGTCCGAGAGAAAGAAAGAAAGGACACCACCAGTCAGTCGTGAAACCACAACAAACAACCATAAAAAAAAAAAAAAAGTGAAAAAACAGCCATCATCATCGTCATCAACCAATAAGATTCCACTGCAGGACAAAGACTTTCCCTAACCTTCTCTTTTAATCTCTGGTTGGCTGTCCTTCCATTCCAGGCCATCCCAGCAATACTTCTTATCTTAGCTCTCCATCTAGATGTCTGCCTGGCCATAAAACACAATAAAAAGCAATAAAAACACACCAGTAACAGCACATGTAAGGGAAAGTGAACCAGCCAACACACCAACACACCTGGATGACAAATGACACATCTCACCTGCATCCCACGTCACTTAAGACACACTGCACACAGCACGACCTTGCTTACTTGGAAAAAAAAAATAAATAAAACACAACCTTTTCACTTTCCAAAGCAACCGGTGGCACAAGTTAATTAATGAACCGGTGGATATAATACTGTAACAGGTGCCATCTATTGGTCTTAGTGCCCTAAAAAGTTTATTCTTGGTTCGTGCTAACGGGTTATGTATCTCTCATATTCTTGTCTTGCTTTGCTGCTTTTTTTGTTTTATTGTTTTATTACAGTAATTGTTTTATGATATTTTGTCGCTGCACATATCTCACGTACGTAGTCTAAGTAATTTTTTCATTGTCATGAAAGGGTTTTATTTGAGTTCATAACAGGCCACAATCAATAAAATATCTATTCTTCAATCTATCTATGTATCTACTGATCTATCTATTTGTCTCTATTCTATTTATCTATCCATCCATCTATCAATCAATCTATCTATCTATGTATCTATTTACCTAATCCACAAACGTACATGTATACACGAAACACACCATGCACATTAACTAAAACACACTCTCACTTACGTCTTGATCTACATACAAGAGCGTGTGTGTGAGCACCAAACAACTCACCACAAAGCAACATGAAGCCCTAACCTTTAACTCATCCACGCCCACCCTCATCACGTCTCATCAGTACCAGCGGCCACTGCATCATTGTCCATTTGAGTGCCGAGGGCCATAAAAAACACAGCCCTCAGTCAAGTCACCCGGCCTGGCCAAACAACCGTCCCCGCCAGGAGTGTTGTCAGGTTTGATCTTGCATTGCCTGCAGGATGACGGAGAAAGTTGCGAGGTGGCAGCAGGTGGAAGAAGAAGAAGAAGAAGAGGGCAAGTGAAAGGGTATATGCTGGACGGCGAAGAAGAAGGCATGAGGCGAATAGAAATGAGGGAGCCTTGCATTTCCTTTCTCTCATTTCATTAGTTTCCTTTTCCTTTCGTTTCTTTCTTTTTTTTCTTGTTTTTTTACTTTCTACATAGCTTCTGATTGGATGCGCTACGAAAGGGGGATGACCACGCGTTTTGTTACTGTAGCTTTTAGTCAGTAAGTTATTTAGTTAGTTAGCGATGTAAAGGCAGAAATGAAACAATTCGAGAAATATTAAAAAATCAGGTATATGACTGACAAAGTTATATACGCATTGCATTTCTAAGAGAGAGAGAGAGAGAGAGAGAGAGAGAGAGAGAGAGAGAGAGAGAGAGAGAGAGAGAGAGAGAGAGAGAGAGATGGTTGCAGATCATCAAATAATAACAGTAATGGAGGAGGAGGAACAAGACGAGGAGGAGGAGGAAGGGAAAGGGGGCAGGGAGAAGAGCGGGGAATGGAATCTAGAATGAGACTTAATACCTTTCCTGCACCAAAAGCTGAAACTCGAGCAAGACGCTGACCTCGGAAAGCACGCTCCTCTCCCCTCAGGCTGGAATGGGGTCAAGTGTGGCCCGGCTAGGTACTGCCAAGGTCACGAGAGAGAGAGAGAGAGAGAGAGAGAGAGAGAGAGAGAGAGAGAGAGAGAGAGAGAGAGAGAGAGAGAGAGAGAGAGAGAGAGAGAGAGAGAGAGAGAGAGAGAGAGAGAGACGTTCCTGATTCCTTGTTCCATTCTTACTTTATTTTTCCTTCTCCACATTACGCCACCTGTCCTTTCCAGCTTTCCACCTCCTCTTATAACCACGTAATCTTCATAATCATCATCATCAGCCCCTATTATTACACAGCATACTACCTAATTTTCACCTCTCATTACCTCACATTCACCTGCATACCTTCCAGCACTTACGTCTAACCCTTTGGCATCTTTACAAAATGCTCATATCCTTTTCACTGCCTCTCTCATCTACTTTATCATCATTTTATTACCTTTAATCTATTTCTTTACTCCTTTATTGTGAAACAGTACCTCATTGTTCTCCTCTTCTCTCCTTGTCCTCTCTCCTCTTTCTCCTCGTTCTCCTCCTTTTCCTTCTTGTCGAACCTAATCTTCCTCCTCGTCCACCTCTCCTTCCTCCCCGTTCTCCTCGTTTTCCTGCTTGTCCAGCTTCTCTTTCTCTTCGTTCTCTTCCTCTCCCTCCTCGTCCTCTTTCTTTTAGTCCACCTCCTCTTCCTACTCGTCCAACCTAGTCTTCCTCTTCCTCCCCCTTATACCCTTCGAAGCACCTCCACCAACGAGCTATTGATGAAAGAACGTTGCATGACATGTCGATTTTGCCTAAACGCTGGCCACGCACCGCACGCAACGAAAGGTCGAGTGGTTTGATGAGGACACGAAAGGGCGCGGCCTGGTCTGAAGAGAGTTGGACGTGGTAAAGAAGGAGTTACGTTTTCTTTGTCATCACGAGAAGGAAGAGGAGGGTTATTAAGTGGGTAAGTGAATATTGAAGCGACAGGAAAAGGGGTAAACGAAAGTAGTGGCAACAGAAGGGATAAAAAAAAAAAGGTGAATGAGGGGGAGAGAATAAGAGGATGCGTTGGAAAAGGATTAAGACAGTATGAAGAAGACGAATGAGGAGATAAATGAGGAGATAAAATGAGAATATAAAAGCAACAGGAGAAGGGGTAAAAAAAAAATGAAAAACGAGGGGAAATAAAAGAAAGCGTTAGAAAAAAAGTATGAAGAAGACGAGGCAGGAGATAAATGAGCAGATAAATGACAATGACAACACCAGATCCTCTTACAAAGATGCTTAGGTAAATATATCATCACCACCATCCTTCACTAATCGATAAATTCCCTTCTCATTCATCAACAATCAGTAAGACAACCATTGCAAGAGCGCGGTTATGGAGCGGTGCAATTTCAGGCGCGCGTGCTTGGCGGGTCGGTGAGACGAGTGAAGCAGCTGTAAGGGGGACTCAAGGGCGGTGTGAGTCTTAGCTGCCTTGTTTGTTGTGTGAAGGATGGAACGTAACATTGTCAGCGTAATAACTACCCGTCTACCACACGATGCCTCTTGTGTCTTGCTTCAATGGTCAAAGAGATTAATTGAAAGGTTTCTTGGTGAGCGGTCGGGTGTATGATGACTGGGGCGGAGGAACACAGATGGACTGGATGATAAGGTGGCTGAAGGCTGGAGGGCTGGAGGGCTGTCTAGCTGCATGACTGGCCTGGCAGACTGGACAGGTTGTCAAGTGAACGGTGACTGTCTGGATAGATTTGTGATTGGTTGGCTGGTTAAGTTGCTTGTTGGTTTGTTTGCTGGCTGACTGACTGGCTGGCTGATTGGTTAGGAGGCTGGCTGATTGGTTGGGAGGCTGGCTGGCTGGCTAGTTGGCTGACTGGCTGGGTGAATGGTTAGCTGGCAGACTGGTTGGCTGGCTGACTGATTGGCTGATTGTCAGGGAGGTTGTTTGGCTTGCTAACTGGCTGGCTGGCTGGCTGAGTTTTTTTTTTTTTTTTATGTAGGAGGGGCACCAGCCAAGAGCAACAAAATTTATAAGAATGAAAAGGCCCACTGAAATGCCAGTCCCCAAACAGAGTCAAGAGCGGTCATCAAAAATTAAAGGAATAGTGTCTTGAAACCTCCTTCTTGAAAGAGTTCAAGTCACAGGAAGGAGGAAATATAGAAGCATGCAGGGATCTCCAGGTCTGAGTGACTAGTGAACTGGCTGGCTGGCTTGTTGTGTGGCCGGTCAAGTATTGCTGGTTGTCTTTTTGTATAGCTGGCTAGTTGTTTGGTTGAGTGTCTTGCTTGTTGGGTGGCTGGCCGGTTTGTTGTGTGAATAGTCAAGTATCTGATTGTCTTGCTTGTTGGCTGGATGGATAGTTTATTGACAGGCTTACTGGGCGGCTGTCTAGATAGCTGACTGCTTGGGTGGTTATTTGATTTCTTTACTAACGGGGTGCTTGGTTGAGAAGCTGATTGGCTTGCTTAGTACTTGTTGGCTGGCTGGTTGGCTGATTGCCTGTGTTGTTGGCTTGCTTCTCAATTGTGTGGTTGTCCGGCTGGCTGGCTGAGTGGCGTGCATTGTCCAGGGCTAAACCTGTCCATGCAGCGGTGGTCGACCTCTGCGTGTTCCTACCGAAGGTGAACGTTCCATAATAGTCGCGGCATGAGTTCACCCCACACGGACTTCCCCCAGCGGGACACACTTGGCTGCAGGCTGGCTCTCCGTTCAATTATTATTCGGGAAGTGGAGAGTCTATCCGAGAAGAATGCCGTGAGGAGAAATATCAGCTGCAATACAAGTTGGGAGTCTCTTATTAGTGTCTCGCAAACCTTTCCTCGTGTATACTTTCATGAACGTTTTCGAGATTTCAATAAAGTTTTCCTGAAGGTTCAATGTTCCGTTTGGTGCAAAGACTTATAATGGACAAACCTTATTTTGATATCTGGTGTGTGAATTTTGTATTTCTGGAATTTTGTTTCATTAACAAACTAATGAACTGTCTCCTGATTCCTCCTGCCTCCTGAGCTGCGAGAATCCGGTTCAGTGAGCTGGTTTTATTCAGCAGTGTTGCGCATGTAGAGGTTACAACACTTCAGCAGCACTTTTTTTCAGTACTATGCGTTCTCTCCCACCCTGAGTTTACTTTCTGTCTTGGCAGCGGTTCAAATATTTCGGTGTCTACTTTTTTCAGAGCCACATCTATAGTTGTATCTCCTAATGTGATCGAAATAGTTCATATTTCTAAGGTATAATGGCATCAACATTAAGAAGGGAGAACACACAATGAAGTTAATGGTAGCGTTAGTTTTCTTACTGTAAGCACTTCTGTTAATGTGATTAATATGATCCACGTAATTTTAAGAATCTTGACACCTTCATAAGAGAATGTGACATTTTAACGAAAGAGAGAAAACACAAGAGAATTTATGGCCGGAGTTTCCAGTAGTGGTACTCATTAAATATAGTGTTACATGTTCTCGCTCTTGAGGGTGAACCGAGGGCGAGGCTGCGGTTTGCCTATAAACTCATGTAAATTACTTCTTCTCCCCTCAGGTAAGACGTGCGTGAGGTCTCTGCCACAGCTGCGCGCCTCGGGGAATCTTGAAAGACGGTCTTCCCTGTGGCGGGCGTGAACAGTCGCCCTTGACACCTATCTGAAGGCGTGGCGGTGGTGAGAGGGACTGGTGGTGGTCATCTAAACTGACACTTCACTTCCCCATTACAGCTTACTCCACACACTAAACCCTCGCTCTCTGGGTCATGTTTCTTTGTCGTTTTCATTACCTTCACAAACGGGGACAAGAGAATATACTAGTGTCAGCTAAATAGATGTTGAAAATTTCCTCCTATCATGATAGAACCCGTATATTCCACGTTCCTGCCATGATAATTATTTTCATAAAACATTCCATCTCCCACAAAATTCCCCCTCTAAATATTTTCTTTAAAGCAACTTGAGGAAAAAACCATTCAGTATAAACTTTTCATAGCGGAGACTTCATGAATGAATTAACGTGGATAGATTTTAAAGAGAGAGAGAAAAAAAAGAAGAAAGAAAAAAGATAACTGTTTTCACTGCTAATTAACAAAACCAATGACACAAACACACACACACTTTTCTAAGGCCACGCAGTCATGTTTTCACGGACAAAGACGCGCAGTTTCTAACCAACAACATGGGCAATGAGCACCTGTTTGCTGACCAACACTGGCCTCTGAGGTCTGACGGCGGGTGCTGACCGAGTAACAGCGGCTGCCGAGGGAGAAAGGGAAGGGACGGGAAGGGAAGGGAAGGGAAGGGAAGGGAGGGGAAGGGAAGGGGAGGGAGGGGGGAGGAATGGTCACCGCCAAGGCTGTCCTCAAAAAAATGGAAAATGGTTGGTTGGTGCGGTGGGTGTAGCGGTTAATGGTTCTATAATGTTGGCAACGCTTCGGTTGTTCTTTCTCGTAATGATATTGTGAAATCTCTTACGATATACTTAAGTAGGTGACATTCTGATTTTTTTTTTCCAATGCGGCTGTTGCTTGTTGCTTGTAATGCACTGAAGTGTTAGAGAGCAAGATTTATACTGCAATGAAAGATTTAATGCACAAACAGCGCATGGTATTATTATTATTATTATTATTATCATCATCATCATCATCATCATCATCATCTGAATTACTACTATTTTCACTATTGATATTATCATTATCTTAATTCACTATTACTTCATTACTATTATAAATATTACTATAATGATCACCCCATGCACTATTGACAGATATATTGTTCTATTGTCTTTCTGAAGCTAATGTTCCTTCCTTTGACATTGACGTCCGTTGCAGCCACCTACGAAAGTCAATGAGTTTAAGAGACCCTCGGCTGTACTTGAGCAAGCGGACTTCGGGACTAATTTGCGAGTGTGAAGCGTGCAGGCCGTGAGAGTCTATGCGTTGAGATATTGTTTAGGGGTCTATGCTTTGAGATGTGAAGAGGGCAAGTGTGTTGTGTAGTGTGGGGACTATATTATGAAAGGAGCTATATCAAGTTGTGTAAGGTTATGCTTTGTGATATTTGGGGCAATGGTGTGCTATGCTGTAGGGGGCAGTGTTGTGTTGTGACGAAAGAAGCTGGGATGTTATGTTGTGTTGTGCTGTGTGTTGCCTTCTAAGGAGACTAATATTGCTGTGTTGCATGGGAAACTGTAATCTGTAGTGCACTTTGCTGTGTTGCATAGTGTAGGACCCTGTGTGCTGACAGTGTGCTGTGATGTGCTTCATAGTGTCAGGTGTGTTGTGTTGTGTGTGTGTTGTGTCATATGGTGGTGGGCGTGGCTGTGTAGTGCAGAAGAAAAGCAATGTAATATTACCTGTGGGCGTGTAGCGAGTGGGTGTGCTGGGTGTTGGGTGTTGGGAGGTCAGTAACACACGCAGGCTGTGGTTTGTGGCGAGATGAGTGTGGTCGATTGTGGAGGAGAAATGGAAAAGGCGGAAACAGTTACAAAGAACTGCATTCTCGAACGTTTTGGTGTCTTATCGCGATGACTTTTAGCAGGTTTTCGTGGAAGTTATTGTTTTCAAGGGTGTTTGGTGAGTCTGGTGATAGCCAAACAAGGAATCTTCATCTTTGGAGGAAAAGCAAAGAAAAAATACTGGTTCATCTTACCTGCGGTCTTTGGAAACAGTTCTTACGAGAGCCCAAAGTGTTTCAAAATACGGTCTAAACGATAATGATGTTTACACTTCATCACCACTGTTACTGCCACCACCAATCATCACCATTCTTCATGTCATTAGTAATCATTAGAATTTCACACTTCCATTAGCACTAACTATAACAACAACAGCAGAGGCAACATCATCACCAGCATCATCATCAGCAACAAGAAAGCGAAGCAGGATGGAGGAATCTAGCAACAACCTGATGCATTCCAAGGCTTTCTCTTTCCTTCATCACAACAACACATCCCTCCCCAGCTGACCCTCTCCCTTTCCCTTTACCCTTCACGCTCCCCCTCAGCCTTCTTCCTCCTGCAGGTACGTCCCCTTCCTTCTTTTCCCTTCACCCATACCTCTTACGTTTCTCCCCATATTTCTTCCTGCCCCAGCCACGTCTCCTTCCTTCATTTCTCTTCCCCTTTTACTCCTTAACCTACATCTTCCTCCCCATCCTTCTTTCTCCTTTTTCCTTCACCCATATCCCTCCACGTTGCTTCCCCATATTCCTATCTACGTTTCCTTTCTCCTATTCCTTTCTCCTTAACCTTTAACCTACAGTACGTCTTCCTTCCTATTCTTCTTCCTCCATTTCCTTTTCCCATATTTTTGTTCTCCTTCCATTTCGTTTTTTTTTTTTTATTTATGCTTTCGTTTCTCCTTTTTCCTTTACTTCATATCCATTAGTTTTCTCATTTATCTGCATCATTCTTTCTCAGTCACTTTCTTTTCCTTTCTCCATCTTCGTAAGCTTCCATGAATTTCTCGTTAATGAGGCTCAAGGATTTTCGTTTCTCATATTTTTCTTTCCGTAATTAGTCCTTTCTCTTTTTCTTTTTTTTTCACATATTTCAAGTTTATCGTTTTTTTCTTGACGAGCCTTTTTTTTTTGTCATATTTTTGGATGTCAGTTGTGTTCCTTTCTCTTCCACATAATCCAAGTGTCTCTTCTCTCCTTTTACTCTCTGCGTCTACTGAGCTGCGCAGGAATGTTTCCCCAGAGCGAGTGTTCTTGCATAACATTCCGTATAGTAGTAGTTTCCGGCCCACACAAACTTGCCTAAAGAAAAGAATTACTCCGATTTTTTTTTTTCTTTTGGTGTCAAGGACTTTTCCTGCGCATAGCCATTAATTCACTGGTATTCGTGTTATCAGCACAACCCCATTATTCCTTTATATATTGCAGTTCCAGAATACATAAATATCTTGCGCTATTTTTATGAAGCTAAATTCCTTGCATGTTCCTCTTTTTTATTATATTCTCGTTATTGGAAACTTATATTAATTTGGGATCAGTAGACTGTTCCCTCTTCTCTTACCAGGATTGCAAAGAATGTGTGCTTCTCATACCAACACGATCTTCCGATATTTATGTGACTGGTTCTGCCAATTTACGTACCCTGCTAATCTTTCTTTAAGTTGTTATGGTTGCTTTTATATAAAGTGCTGTTCATCTTCACGCTTGACAGGTTGTATATTTTCATTTATTTCTGTCTATCTCTATCTGCCTAACTGCTTATTTATCTTCCCGTATATCTCTTGTGCTTATCTCTAAATTACTTGTTTGTTTACCAGTGTGTTTATCTTTATGTCTGCCCATTGCCTCTGTCTATAAACTGTCTTTCTGTACAGCTGCCTGATTCCCTGTATGATTATCTCTTTTCTGCACCTGTCTCTAAGCTGTCTTTCTATCCATCTACCTGTCTGCCTGTTTGTCTTTCAACTTATTTCACTGTATATCTGCCTATTCATCTTCCTGTCTTATTTGCCTAGACCCCCTTGTAACTTTCACTGTTTACCTGTCTGTTTGCATGCCTACCTGGTTACCTGTCACTCCGTCTTGTTTGTTCACCCACTTGTACGCTTTCCTTCCTGTCTCTTCTCATACTCCTACTTCAAAGGGAAATCAGTCCACCTCCATTCACTAGTGGCAAGGGGAACAATTACTTTCTCTTCTCCCTGCGGCATCAGTGGCGGGACGATTACTAGGGGAACCTTACTGTCGCTTCAGGAACCTGTCACTACTCTACTTGAAGTGGACGAGTGAAAGGAAGGAAAGGAGAAGGTTGTTCGAAGGTTGTTGGAAGAAAAGGTTTAAGAGAATGTTAAGTGTGGCTTAGAACACTGCGTTAATTTGAGGAATGGGAGAAATGTGTGAGAGTTTAGGTGGAGAGAGAGAGAGAGAGAGAGAGAGAGAGAGAGAGAGAGAGAGAGAGAGAGAGAGAGAGAGAGAGAGAGAGAGAGAGAGAGAGAGAGAGAGAGATGTTTGCTACATGACATGACCTAACCTCTCAATAGACTCGCATACTTTCACTCTTATTTAATCTCTCTCTCTCTCTCTCTCTCTCTCTCTCTCTCTCTCTCTCTCTCTCTCTCTCTCTCTCTCTCTCTCTCTCTCTCTCTCTCTCTCATTTCGCTTTCATCCTCAGCAGAAGTCTTGGCTATTGTAAGAAGGTGAAAGTGGGAAGTGGCGCGGCCTCCTCCTCTTCCTTCTCCTCCTCCTCCTTCTCCTCCTTCTCCTTCTCCTCTTCCTCCTCTTCCTCCTCCTCCTCTTCCTCTCCTGTGTCTACTTTTTCGATGCTTGACTGTTTCTCTCAGTCTTCCTAACTCACACTTTTTTTACTGCATATTCCTCCAAGCCCACGAAGAAAGAAGTGGCCAAGCAACATCACCTGTCATATCAACAAGGACTTTCTATATGCAAGGCGACCTGTGGTGGCCTCAGAGGAGAGAAGAATATTAAGGCAGTAGATTATATTATGAGTTTGATTGTTATTTTTATTATTATTATTTTTTTTTTAGTAGTATTAGATCTTTTCCATGGGGTTGTATAGGAGAATAATTGGATTTTTATTTTTTTGTGTGTATGTTTGTGTTTGGTTTACTGTCTTATTTTATCTACTGCTTTTCCTTCTATCTTCCTATCCTTCCATTTTTTTCCTCCCTTTCTCCTCCTCCTCCTCCTCCTCCTCCTCCTCCTCCTCCTCCTTATACGCAGTGTTAAACTCCAATACACGTTTCAGTCTAGTTCCACATCTGTGTCTAGCTATGAAAGTATCAAAAACGTGCCGTACATGTGTGTAGATCTGCCACACACACACACACACACACACACAGAAAAAAACACACATAAAACACCAGGAAAAAAATGTTTGATATCACTAGCGCCACTAAAATTCGTGGAAAGATTTA
The DNA here is from genome assembly GCF_035594125.1 of Scylla paramamosain. Lineage (NCBI taxonomy): Eukaryota > Metazoa > Arthropoda > Malacostraca > Decapoda > Portunidae > Scylla > Scylla paramamosain. The sequence continues at coordinate 3,890,611 of NC_087162.1, read as the reverse complement.
CGTACGTCACATTTGATATTTTTTTAAGGTTGAAGGGAGAGAAAAAAAGTAAGTGAAAGTGTAGCTACCTGAATCAGTATATGGGTGAAGAATGGAGAGAGTTTGGGAAAGGGAGGCGTCAAAAGGGCGTTTCAACATGAGGGTGTCCACTGAAAGATGCTAATGAGCGAAACAGGTGAAATGCACACACACACACACACACACACACACACACACACACACACACACACATTCTCTCTCTCTCTCTCTCTCTCTCTCTCTCTCTCTCTCTCTCTCTCTCTCTCTCTCTCTCTCTCTCTCCTCTAAAAAAAATAAGCCAAGCCTTCTCATAAGTTTTCTTCTTCTTCTTCTTCTTCTTCTTCTTCTTCTTCTTCTTCTTCTTCTTCTTCTTCTTTTTCCTCACCCTATTCTTCTTCCTCCTCCTCCTCCTCTTCTTTTTTTTCTTCTTCTTTTTCTTCTTTCTTCTTCTTGACCGCGATGTTGAGGCGCCTTAACCTAAATCAGTCAATCAATTAATCATCTTCTTACTTTTCTTTCACCTTTTGTTCTTCTTCTTTATCTTTTTTTCTTCCTCCTCTTCTTTTTCTTCTTTTTCTTTTCTTCCACATCTTCCTCCTCCTCCTCCTCCTCCTTCTTCTCCTCCTCCTCCTCCTCCTCCTCCTCCTCCTCCTCCTCCTCCTCCTCCTCATCATCATCATCATCATCATCATCATCATCATCATCATCATTCCATGTCCTTTAATCTAAAAAAAAAAAAAGAGAAAAAAAACTAAGAGAAAACATCACTAAGGACACTGCTGGGGCTCAGTGATATAAGTACGTAGTGTCCGTGTCCTTAGTGTGATGATATTTTCCTGGTGCAAATTACCCAGGAAGTTCAAGAGGAAACAAGAGGCAAGGCACGTAAGACACACCCTATGCCTATAAGAGTCACATGCCGCCTTGAAAATCAGCCTCGAGAAGCGTGATAGAGTGATCCGTGGTGGTGGTAGTGGTGGTGGTGGTGGTGGTGGTGGTGGAGGTGGTAGTTTGTTGTTGTTGTTGTTGTTGTTGTTGTTGTTGTTGTTGTTGTTGTTGTTACTCTTCTTCTTGTTCTTGTTCTACTTTTCTTCTTTTCTTTTTTACTTTTCTTTAATAATGATAGTAATAATAATAATAATAATGATAATAATAATAATAATAATGATAATAATAATAATAATAATAATAATAATAATAATAACTATTATTATTATTTTTTACTTCTTTATTATTTTCTTCTTGATTTTGTTCTTGATCTTACGTAGAGAGAGAGAGAGAGAGAGAGAGAGAGAGAGAGAGAGAGAGAGAGAGAGAGAGAGAGAGAGAGAGAGAACAACAACATCACGTGACAGGCTTCAGTGGGATGACCTTATGCAGACGATGATAAGTCAACTCGAGGTGAGAAGGAGAGAACCACAGGGAAGGGAAACAAAACCAGAACGAGTGGGAGGAGGGAGGGGGAAGAGGGGAAGGAAAGGAGAGAGGGAGGGAACAGAGGAATGAGGAAAGAGGGAGAAATGAGGGTGACAATTGAAGAGGAGGACGCGTTGTCATTTATTGTGCAATGATTTTTCCTTCTTTCCTCGCCTTCCTATTTCCTGGTCAGCCTCAGGTTCACGTTACTTGAAGACACATTCCGCGGAAAACCTTGCTGAGTTGAAAATTGCAGCACTTCACAGAAACACGTCAGGGTGATTGTTCTTCGTGGACTGAGAGCGGAAGGGGAAGTTTCTTGATAATCTGACTCTTATTACCTCTGTGTTTCTCATCCGTCTGCTTAAACTGACCAAGTGTTAGAATGAGAGAGAAAATAATGTGATAGAATGCAAGGATAAGCTGCAGGTGTTAAGTATACAGAGGCAGCGGTATCAATTTCCTTATACCTTGAAAGAGTTACCTGTACACACTCAATTAAGCAAAGACAATCAAATCAATCTCTTTAGTCGTTGAAATAATTAGCTGTATTGTTTAAAGTATACTTCCTTAAACCTTAATTGCTATCTGTTGCGTTTAAAGTAGATATAAACGACAAAAACAATATCTTTCAAGCTTACAAGGGTTACCTGTACTATTTGAAGTGTACAAGGAGAATCAAATCCACTTCATCACAATTGTAACGCGTAATCTACCATAATTATGAGACAACCTCAGTGACGTGTTATTACTGTTAGTTATCATAAAAATCCATGAACACTTCTCTTGTGGAGTGAGAGCAGGAGGGAACGTTTCCTTAATCCTTATAATTGTAACATGCCATCTAACATAATTATGAGACAGGCTCAGCGACGTGCTATTACTGTTTGTCATAATAAAAACCAATGAACACTTCCCTTCCATCTCACAATTAAAGTAAGATATAATTGTACTTTTTTTTTGTTCTAAATACCACGAATCTTTTTATCAAATCTTTTTTTACACCTTTCTATTTTGGTCTGGTAGTTTTATTACGTTTGTTTCCTGCACACGGATCTCAGGCCAGGTGGAAACAGGTATTTGACAGTTCTTAATTAGCATCATACATTGGCTTGAACAGGTAGACGTATATGCCGTCCTTACAGGCTTGATTATGACGTACAGGTGTGTGTGTGTGTGTGTGTGTGTGTGTGTGTGTGTGTGTGTATGTGTGTGTGTGACATGCCTAACAATTCTTCATACTGTCGCCAAGTACAAATTTACATCAACATATGGCAGAAGAATCGACATATGAAGAAGGAAGGGTGGAGGAGAGAAAACTATATAAGGAAGGGAAAGAGAGAGAAAGAAGAACAAGAATAAATGGAGATAAAAAAGATGAAAAATGCAAGAGAGGTTCATAAATAGAGCAAGCGAGAGGATGAAGAGACAAGTGAGAAGGAAAGGAGAGAGAATAAGTAAGAGAGCACGAGAGGAGAGAGAAATGGAGAGCAGCAGCATGAGGTGGAGGAGGAGGAGGAGGAGGAGGAGGAGAAGGAGGAAAGTTCTTACACATAAAACTTTCCCTTTCTACCTGGTGTACAAGTCCAGCCAGGTATGTACTTTCTCCATGTGCGGGGGGAGGGAGAGATGGAGGGCGGGAGGGGGGAAGGAAGGAGGGAGGGAGTGGGTGGGGGA
>NC_087162.1:3880000-3882500 GCF_035594125.1 Scylla paramamosain | reverse complement strand
AGAGAAAGAATAGATACACAAAGAAAATAGAGAAAGGGAGAGAGGAAAAAAAAAACAAAGTAAAATACGACGGTAATGAAAACACAATATAGAGAGAGAGAGAGAGAGAGAGAGAGAGAGAGAGAGAGAGAGAGAGAGAGAGAGAGAGAGAGAGAGAGAGAGAGAGAGAGAGAGAGAGAGAGAGAGAGAGAAAGCACAAAGCATAACAACACAATACGACACACACACACACACACACACACACACACACACACACACACACACACACACACACACACACACACACAAAACATAAGGAAAAAAGAAAAAGAAAATACCACAAAACACATCACCTGGAAGAAAAATCAAGAAAAAAATAAATAAATAAAACACTAGATAACTTTTTAGACAGCATCGAAGTCACTCACTCAAGCACCCCCAACCTTCAGGAGAACCATAGCCCCTTTAAACACTCCCTTCACTCCCTCCTCTCAGTGACGGAAGAAATTTATAAAGTACCATTCAACCTCTCATAAAAAAAAAAAAAACAGCACATTATACAAAGCCACCTAATGACCCGACTCATCGCCTTAATGGTGTGACTCAAGGCTCATTTCTGCTCCTTTCTGGTTTCTCTCTCGCCTCCCCAGACACTACCACCTCCTCCTCCTCCTTCCCCCCACCCGCCGTCGGCATGGAAACCAGACGGGCAAGTTGAAGAGGAGGAGGAAAAGGAGGAGGAGGAGGAGGAGGAGGAGGAGGAGGAGGAGGAGGAGGAGGAGGAGGAGGAGGAAGGTGCAAACAGAATTCGTGTTGTTGCTAAACTGACTAACAAGCAAACACTCTATCTGTTTGTCCGTCTATCTGTCTGTTTGCCTATTTCCGTCTCTCTCTCTCTCTCTCTCTCTCTCTCTCTCTCTCTCTCTCTCTCTCTCTCTCTCTCTCTCTCTCTCTCTCTCTCTCTCTCTCTCTCTCTCTCTCTCTCTCTCTCTCTCTCTCTCTCTCTCATTTCACACAAACCCCCCCTTATTTCTGTATCACCTTTCATCACACCTTCCCTTCCCTTCCAGCATTACACACCGTTTCTTTTCCTTCCTTCCCTCAAACGCTACAATTACCCTCTTACATAACCCATACTATGTAAACTGGTTCTTTTGAAGCTTGCCCCGTGGCTTCTCAGGGCTTCCATTATCGATATTCATGTTTTTACGAAGGTATTAGGGGGACTTTTGTAGGTGACCTTTTCTCTTCCCATATAAAAAGTGAGTTATGAGTGTAGTTGCATATGTGGAATAATGAGCCAACATGGTAGTAATTTTAATGTCTGGAGTGACTGGTATGTTTTATAAGTAGTGCAAAAGGCGTTGAATGGCTAAAATATACCAGTCCATAAGTAACGTTCAGTAACTGGTATGGCTCATGAATAGTAATGAAAGTGTCAAATCACAACTAAAAGCACTCAATTTGTACTACTATATGCCATCAGATGTGCCACGATTTCCTCAGTAGATTCTAATTATTATCATATATCAATCAATAATAAGTAATGTTAAATAATTGTTATGGCTCTTGAATCATAAAAAAAGTCAAATCACAACTAGAAACGCTCAATTTGCACTGCCATATGCCATCAAGTTCACTATGTTTTCTTATACTCGTACATCTTCATAGGTAAAAAAGAAACATTCACTGCATACTGTTAAACAAAACCCACTAGCGTAGATTTTACAAGTCATATCGCCACTCCAGACACGTAAATTTTATAGTATACCATCAAATACAGCATCATTTCTTGTTCAGGTTCACAAAAGGGAGAATAATTAGACACTACAAGTTAGAAAGAGAAGAATGAGACCAGTTAATATTTTACTTGGCAAATCACTGCCATAGACACCTCACCATCAGTGTTCACTCTCGAATATATGATTATTTCTAGTACAAATTTATATCGGATAGAGGAAAAAGGCACAGCAAGTTGGTAAGAGAGAAATCAAACCAATATATCTTTTACTTATCAAATCATTCCTATAGACGCTTCATCATCACCATTCACCTTCGAAAGCACTACCATCTCGTACACAGATTTACAACAGATAGAGGAAATAAACACTAAAGATTGGTTACAGAAGAGTCTCTCCACTGTAATTTATATTTATGTGACCATCACCACCACCATCAAAACACAACCTCATTTTTGTGTTTTTTTTTTTACACACCTGCGTAAGAGGAAGAGGAAGTACTGGACAACACCCAAGACTGACAAGACAACGACATTTGACAAGGACGGTGAAGGAGAAATACCTGGACACATGTTATTTTTTAGCTGTTTGGAGAAAAGAGAAAATTGTTCACTTGTCACTCCACTCCTCACCGACTCAGCCTGTTCCCTGTGATACCGAGTGATGGGGAAGACAGACTGACAACCGACTGACTGACTTACTGACCGCATAAGAAAGTGGACTGTACAAATAACAGGTAACGGGCCTAAGAGTATACAGTTAAGAGCTAGTACATTTGTGAG
>NC_087162.1:3860000-3872500 GCF_035594125.1 Scylla paramamosain | reverse complement strand
GTGGTGAACGGGGGTGACTCAACCAACCTAACCACCGGCAGGCACGCGCGCGCACACACACACACACACACACACACACACACACACACACACACACACACACACACACACACACACACACTACATAAAATAGTTAGAAAAGATGAAAGGTTAGGTGCAGAAGTGACTACACCAGATATACCGTTTAAAGAGGCTGTACTAAAACAAGTGAATAAAATAATGCAAGACTACACTCACCCTCTAAACAACTGTTTCATATTCTTAAGAACAAGAAGAAGGTTGGCACTGCCCATGATAAAAACAGATCGGTATAAGAAATCTTTTATTACCAGCAGCATTGTGTTTTTTAACCACTCTTATTCATAAGGAACATGTGTTATGTGTTATATAAATATGTATGTTTTATGTGATTGATGCTTTTAATTACGTCTATTTTTATAATTAAACTGTCTTTACTTTCTCTGGAGCCTGTAGCCATAAAGAATTTCACTAGTATACGCTAAAGTACAACAATGTGACAAATAAATTATCTTATCTTATCTTACATAGATAAGACAGAATGTGATCTCGGAAATTTCCAAACTGTGTATTGTAAACGAGCACGAGAATTTCCCTCTGTAAATAAAAAAAAAAAAATTACTATTAACAAGGAAATTCTTAAACAAAATCCTTGTATCTTCTGTGAACGCTTTTTTTTTTTTCATATGAAACTATTTTCCTCTGCTACTTTCCTCTGTTAACACTTCTTCCTCTCCTACTAATTGTTTCTTCTACTTATAATACCTTGTAGTTGTTGTTATAAAACCACTTTCTACAAATACTTCATCTCATTTTTTTCTTGTTCTTGTAATACTACTTTCTTTTCCTCTTAAGACCCGTATTTCATCATTACGAGTATCATCACTATAATCACTATCATCTACTACTGCTACTACTACTACTACTACTACTACTACTACTACTACTACTTTCCTATACTCGTTCTCAAAGACCCCATACTTATTCTTTATCTTGTCGTCCCTCTCTGCTTCTTCTAGACGTCATAAATAATTCGCCTACCACCTGATTTGTAGCGGCCCCCTCCACGGACACAAAAAACGGGTCTCTGCCAGAAGGGTGATGGGCTGGGTGGCTGTACACATTTATCTGGCAAGTAATTATTTCCACTCGGGCACCGTAATCCAAGCCTGCAGGGATGTGTGTGTGTGTGTGTGTGTGTGTGTGTGTGTGTGTGTGTGTGTGTGTGTGTGTGTGTGTGTGTGTGTGTGTGTGTGTGTGTGTGTGTAGTTCAGTAGCGCACACATACGTTCATGAATTCTTGTGTAAGTCTTTGAGCAATGAATGTTAAGACAAAGAACACACATGCATACACACACATGCATACACACACACACACACACACACTCACACACACACGAAGGTCAGTCAGTCATATACTACCTAACGTTATTTTCACTTGATTAAACTGATGACAAAGCAAACACACACACACTCTCTCTCTCTCTCTCTCTCTCTCTCTCTCTCTCTCTCTCTCTCTCTCTCTCTCTCTCTCTCTCTCTCTCTCTCTCTCTCTCTCTCTCACCCCTAACTTGACCTCCTTACTTTTCACTGCCCTAAAATAACTCAGTCAGCAACACTATCACCTCCACAACCTTCACCTAACCAGTTACCAACCACCCTGCAGTAAATACTAGGTCGTCCTTCCCTTTTCCTTTCTATTTTCTTTTTTTGTATGGTATGAACCTTCCCTTTGTATTTGTTCTGGTCATAACTACTGACAGCCTCATTAAACTAGCCAAATTTTTCAAAGAGCAGAATTAGTCAGTTAAATGATAAGAGGCTATGGTCAATAAACACCTTTCTGTGATTATCCAATTCAGCAGACTCAGTAATTTAACTCACTACATTCAGGTGTATGTTGGTTATCACTTATAGATTAATAGGTTACGTTCTTATTTTGTACAGTAACGGTCAGAAGTACAGTAACAAACCACACTTACTTACGTTGCGTTTAAGTGCTTTCCTTTCATCTAAATACCCTCTTCTCTGCTACCAGTCTCATTACAAAACCCGACAGTTGCGTTCTCAGTAGATCAGGGGACTTAAGACTGAGGGAAAACGCTTAACACAGAGGAAAAGTGTGCGGCGTGATACTCAACCATAGAAACTATACAGTGGTTTTGATACCGGCTAACGCATCTACACTTTCCTCTCACCTGCGAAAGACTGATTTGATGAAGTATGATTGTGAGTGTTGTGAAGGGCAGCAGTGGGTACATTATAAGAAGGGACTGTTGAAGTGACATATGAGGCGAGATGTGATGTGATAGCATGTGAGCGGATGGAGTGTTGTGATGGGCTGTGAGGGGATGCAGTGTTGTGATGGGCTGTGAGGGAATGGAGTGTTGTGGATGGCAGTGAGGTGATAGACTGTTGCGATGGACTGTGATAGGATGGATGGACGCAAACAACAGCCCATACAAGTTACCTCAGAATATCAAACACAAAAGGCACCATTAAGACGTCTTTGTTGTCCAACTAGAAGAAAGATAATCAAATGCCCTTACAAGGCTTTGTATTATGATCCATGACCTTCCACGGAAGATAAGAAAGGTCAGGGGAGGTTCCTTCATCCCTAACATAGAGGAGAAGAAAGAGGAGGAGAGATGGCGTATAAAGGAGAGCAGGCACAGGGAAGGATTACTAAATGTTTGGGAAATATACAAAGATGACGAATATAGGCTCTAAGCACACAAAGGAACACAAAAGAAAAACAAGGAACAGCAGACCAGACATGTGACAAAACTGAGCTATATATAATCTAAAACTGAAAAGCAACAAAAGAAAAAAAAATAGAAGATAAGGATGGAGAAAATTAGCTCATGGCATTGACGTAACGTTTCACACGCTCATTAGGATAATTACAGGTAATTATCATAATGAATATTGCCTTTACTTATTACTGAATAGCCTTTGTGTGTGTGGGTGTGTTCGCTTCATTACTTTCCTTGTAGTAAAGAAAAAGTGGAGCACAGTAAAGATGACATGGTATGCAAATGACTAACCCTTGATCCTAAGAGAAAAAAAAATCATACTCGTACACACACACACACACACACACAATGACATTACATCACACTGTCACTAACACATGGCAAAACCTACCATTGCGTTCAGTCTAAAACGAGTTGACAAGGGCAGGTATGCGCCTATGGGGGAGGAACCGTCACCTTGCCACCTTATTAACATCACCTAACCTTGGGGGCGTTAGTTTCAGAATCAATTACTCTTCCACCTGACAGAATGGGTGCGAGAGTGGATAAGTTAAGTGGAGGTGGGCCGGAACGGTATAGGGAGGAGTAAGAGGTGGGGGAGGATTATGGTTTCAGATATGGTGGGAGGGGAGAGCCATAGGGGACTGGAGTGGAAGGGGGTCAAGAAGTGGCGACTTATTGACACAGTTCACCTCACCTTGACACAGACGCGCTACGTATGAAGGTGCTCCACATTTGACATATGGTGTAGGGCAGCTCCCTGAATCTTAAATAATTGCTGACCAACATGAAAACGTGTGCTGTTTTAATTGACTAGCTATTGATGTTTAGTATGTTTTCTCTTATTTGGGTTTTACTCTGAACTGGCACCATAAAACTAAGGAGATATATGGTAAGACGGTCGTTTCTGTGATAAATGGAAGCATGAGGACGTGTACAAATCTTACAGTCTTATTAGATGCATTATTCATTTCGTAAGAGTTCAGCCTGTGATTGGTTTCATCCCGGGAACACAAGATTATTGAAGTATAAAATATACCGGATTTTCCAGTTAGTAATCATTGACTGTCTGATTTTAAAACGTAAGTTACGTTAAGCCTTACCTCTGTTAATATTCACCTACATTACCTTCACTCCTTTTTGTAATTAAGTAAGAATCTTGTAAAACGAGATCCACAGGACATTTTTTACATTGATAACTGAGAAATATCAAGTGAAAAAAAAAAAGCATTACGTTGCTATTTTTTTTTTTTTTTCTAGCTTTACCTCCTTTTCTTTCCAAAACCGTCAAGGGCTCTTCCTAAGGTCGTTTCTTTGACACTCACAACTGCAACTGGCAATCATAAAAAAAAAAAAATACAAACAACTGTCACGGCACCAGCATAACTTATAATTTTTGTAATCCCTCTTTATTTCCACATTGTAGCACTAGTTTATGGTTTCTCAAATTCCTTCTGTACCTGAATAACTGCTTTTCTACCTATAATTTAGGCCTTGTTTATATATTTCTCCACCTGATACCGTTACCTTTAATTTAGGCCTCGCTATACCTGGCTTCCTACACCTGGCATCACCCGCACCGCTACTTATTATCTAACCTGAGCTCAGCGTCGGTCAGTTCATGAGGTCGCTCCGCTGCGTCCCGGCCTGAGTGTGTGGAGAGGCAGTGATTTACCCTCAAGCGGGCAACAATTTTCGCCACGATTGCGTCATTACTGCGAATCGCCACCGAAAATCACGCTAATTCCATGTAATCATTTCTAATAAGTCGTCTCTCTGGCCCGCCGGTTGACGTCACACGGCAGCCGCTCTGGCGTGGCGGGGCAGCGTGGTGCAATGGTTACTTTCTGCAAGGACTGGTGATCTATCCTTCAGCGATGAAATACTTGGACCAATGCTTAACTTTTGGGTGCTGATAATTGCTTTCCCGTAAACAGCAGTGATCCTTTTGACTTTTTTTTTTTTACTATGGGGACTGGCGCCTTGGTGGGCTTTCCTTGTATATAAATTTTTGTTTCCTTTGACCAGTATCCCTCTTGCATAATAATAAAAAAAATATTCGATGATGAAACACACTAACACAACTACGCAACGTTATATGGATGTACACATTAGACATACAATTCTATACGCCGGTAAAATACACTACCTAATTTTACGTATAAGGATGGAGAGATTAAAGAAAATTCTATACACAGGTGAAATACGCCATCAAATTTTATAAGGTTGGAGAGATTAGGGAAATTTCTATACGCAGGTAAGCCGCATCAGTCTCTAATGCACCTTTAGTATACCTAGGAGCAGCGGGATGAGTGTGTATTTTAAGAAAGAATTGATTAATACTCTCTCTCTCTCTCTCTCTCTCTCTCTCTCTCTCTCTCTCTCTCTCTCTCTCTCTCTCTCTCTCTCTCTCTCTAGCAATACCACGAGAATGAAAGTAACAAGTAACAAACAGGTGTAACACATATGATAGCCATTAGCACACACACACACACACACACACACACACAAAAAAAAAAAAAAAAAAAAAACTAACTCGGCCATGTTTACCAGTTTATAAGATTGTTTACATCGACTAATCTCTTTTTTAAGGTCGCAGTCCCTTTCTCGCGTGCACCACTCTGCCTTCGTGTATAGGCAGCGGTGGTCAAGGTTGTTCCGTAGATAAGTGCTAAGGTTTCCCAACTTGTCCTTAATTGATTTTCTTTTATTTTGTTTTGTTCTCATTTTTTTTTTAACTATCAATCAATTTATTTGTATCTGTCAATTCATTTTAGCTATGAATTTATTTTTAACTGCTTCATTCAGTCTGGTTTATATTAACCCTTTCACTGCGATAACAATTAAAAACACCAAAGCATTGCATGAATTCTTTATAAGCATCTACAAAAAAAGTAGATGAAAATAATAGATTTTATAATTTCTAGCCAGTTTAAAGACTGGAGGTGGCTGTGGAACAAGTAAAGGTGTCTCAGAATGGTCAATAACAAAGAAAAGATGTACCAAATAACAGTCAAAGGGTTAATGACTACAAGTAAAAATGTCCTCTCCCTTCATTCTTTCTTTTTACTGGAAGTTAGTGATGGTGGGCTGACTGGTGTCACTCAGCTCTCTTTGTGTGACATCTTTGCTATAGGAGTCGTGATGTTTCCTGATACATAAGTATAATTCCCTTATATGTTAATGTTTAAGGATAATCGACATAATTATCGGTATCATTCTAAGTATTGTAAATAGACAGTGAATTAATCTTAATATGTAAGCACAGTAAGAAAACAACAGTAACAACAACAACAACAACAATAACAACAAATACTACTACTACTACTACTACTACTACTACTACTACTACTACTACTACTACTACTACTACTACTACCACTATTACTACTATTACTACTTCTATGGGAGCATATTTCCCAGGGTTTGAGGCGCTACGGAATGCGCACCGGCGGAGTCTGCTATCACCAATGTCCCCATTAGCGAGGCGCCTTCCCTCACCTATTGGGTCTCTCTATCTCTCCCTTTCTCCTTCCAGACGCCCAAGGAGAGAAGGAGGGAAGGGGCAGCGTGGCAGGCAAGGTCAAGGTCTCACCCACCTTCTACTGACCTGAACTGGTCGGCGGTTGGCCAAGTTATCAGTCTGTGCCTCTCGTTCAGGGTTCAGTGGGGTCGGCGCAAACCAGTTAAGAGAGACGCAGGGTTGCATACGGATACAACCACACTTTGCATGACCCATCCCCTTGTTTGATATGCACACTTCCCGCTTCACGTCTGGTTATCATTACCATGTGACCTGCAGCAATGTCTCGGTCACATCGCCACACAGTGCTGAGGTATTTAGCGCGCGTTATGACGGGTCGCCGCCATCTTTTCATCATATGGGTCGCAGGTACTTTCATTGCTTCTGGACAACAATCTGGTTTAGACTCGAAGGGAGGTTAAGGATGGGCGGGGACTGCCCGACCAGTGTACCCTAGTTCTTTATGATACCTGGGCGCCACGGCAACTCCGTTACCAAAGTGAGTTGTTGCGACATGTGAGTTACTATTGAGCGACATGAACCCAGGCTGAGGCAACGGCCAGGTCCCGCGGCGGGAGACCATTCTGATAATATCTATGTCGGTTTCGTTTGACCTTCGATAATTATCTAAGTCGATGTGTACCAGTAAGATAACATTATGGAGTTTGTGATGGAGCAGCAAACAGGTGGTACGGCGCGTCTCTTGAGACGTGCCGCCAATAACATTACTTCATGAGCTTCACCATTAAGATTTTTTTTATTACAAAATCTTCTGTTACTAATTTTCAATTATAACACTACTTATATTTCTTATACATTTTGTAACAGGTTCATAATTTGATTTCCAAATGACTAATTGCCTTACTGTCTGTTTGTTCAGGAGGCGCAGGTGGAGCCAATCCTGCCGCTGCCGCCAGCGGGCCTGGCGGGGTGTGTGGGAATCAAGACCTCCTCACCAACCTGCTGGTGTACCAGTACCTCTCCGGCAACATCCCCGGAGGGGCTGCTGGCGCTCCCCCGCAGCTAGCCGCCCTCCTTGCCTCACAGGTAAGCCTCATTGGCTCAACCAGGGACACACAGCTTTATCAGTGTTATTATTAAACTTATCAGCTGCAGGTTTTTGAAAGAAAGCTTAGTCCACCTCTCAAAACTGTGGGTGTGGTTTTCATGAATTCTACCACGAGTCAATCCTCCTGTATAGATTAAAGTCCGCACACACGCGTCAGCAAGACAGTTTTGCAGCAAGCACACAAACCAAGCACCAGCTCTTCATAACTGTAACGACTAAATTTATTTTTCTCCTTCCTCCTGCAGGGCGTGTCTCCAGCAACCAGGACAGTAACATCGGTGTCCAAGACGTTGACGACGGTGACCGTGGACGTGCCAGCCACCACGCACTTCAGCACCTCCACCACGTCCTACGTCACCACCATCACGTCAGAGGACGTCAAGACCATCCCTGTCATCTTCCGAGGATCTAGAATCACCACCACCATCACCGAGTCCAGCGAGGAGGTGAGGATATCCCCGTGTCTTCGTGTCCGCGGAAAGACCAGCACCAAGACTCAAAAACGCACTGCCACACCTAAGCATGCATTTTGATGCCTCGAGAACAGACCAGCACACATCAGTATTCCTTCCTGACTCTGTCATATAAGAGTTTCCTTAGAGAATCAATAGGCAGACAGGAGAATAGATAAATAAATAAATAAATGAATTATATATATATATATATATATATATATATATATATATATATATATATATATATATATATATATATATATATATATATATATATATATATATATATATATATATATATATATATATATATATATATATATATATATATATATATATATATATGGTGTAATGAGTGCTTTTTAAATGGATGAATCCATCATGAATTAAATTAAAGTTTCGGTGAAATGAACCTAACTGACAGAACTAACCAAATAAAAAAAATACCGGCGAATTGAACTATCATCATTTCTGTAGAGCACAGTACATATTCCATCGTTATTTGAAATATTCAATTCTAAAGGCAGAGTTACAGAATAATTTAACTGGACGTCATTGAGAGTGATATGTTATTGCAATAATTAACGAATAACAGCAGTTTAAGAACCACTGACAAAGCCATCACAGCACAATCCTGTGCAACACAGCCAGAGACATAGGCAATAGTCACCACAACACTGACACGAGTGTCAAGACGCACACTAAACACCACAGACACAAACCTGGCCCAAGTCTATTTGCCCTTCCTTCAGCAGCTCCGCTTTGTGAGGCACCAGTGAGTCAGCATCAACAGACCCTCGCCGTCTCTGCTGGCAAGGGGTCCTGACACACACACACACACACACACATACGCGCGCGCGCGTCATTCTTAAACGTTTTATTTTAATTTTTTTTATTTATTTATTTATTTTTTTTTTTTTTTATCCTTGTTCACACATCTTCACACATCCCTAAGCGTGGGACACAGAGCGACTAGGCACCTTCACTCAAATTCACTAGTAGACCACTGAAAAGGCAGTCATAATATTCCACTCAAACTTTTAATGGTGTAGATGTAGAGGCTTACTCATCAACATGTTGGTATTTAAACTTTTGAGCCATGACAGGCCAATGCTCCCCTCGCTCCCGAAGACTTAAGTGACGAACAAGGACGAACAAGAGTGTCTGAAGACCTGCCTGAGGGAGCAAGACGCCACCGAACAGACGGCTGCTGGTGGCACTGACGGATGAGTAGTACCTGGCACTATTTACACTCCTTGACCTGCTGTCTCCACTTCACTACTCTTGCATGCACCAATCACCTCCTTTATTTTTATCGCATCATAAGAAAAACCCATAAAAAGCAGTTTCACCATGCACATTTGAGATGCACCGAAGAAAGACATGATATACAAGTTTCTTTTCTAGTCATCCATCTACGACTCATGTTGCTCACTTGTCATCATGTCCCTCTAAGTTCGCTGTCAACACGCCGCCACATACTTCACCTCTCCCTCCTTGTCTTGCTGTTCTGTACCCCATCTGGACCTCTACCTGTACAGCAAAACTAATGACACTGACTCTTGCATTTTGCTGCCTACTGTAGTACGTCAGGTTTACTATACGTAGTGTGTGCCTTTCTTGTGTGTGTGTGTGTGTGTGTGTGTGTGGAATATTTGAAGTTTCTCAGTCAGGTGAAGGCCACCAAACTAAGACCGTGTATGTTACAGGTAATCACCGCCACTGAATACTTCACGGAATCCTCGGTGCACCAGCCGTCCATCGTGCAGACCTTCCCGGTGCACATCACCATTACCGAGACACGCACCCGTGGCCTTGACGGAGCCTACACGCTCTTCGACCTGACCCACGGCGCCACCTCAGTGCTTCAGGAGCCCATCAACACAGCATCATTCAACCTGGACACAGGGCTTGACTTGTCCAACTTAGATTTGTCTCAATTGGACCTGACCAGTCTCACCGGAGGGGGAGGACTTGGTGGCCTTGATGGCGACCAGGGCCAGGTGTTGTCCATGCTGTCCTCGCTTTTGAGTGGCATTGACGACCCCCCGGCAGACGAGCTTCCGGCTCCCATTGGTCCCAGTAGCAGCAGCAGCCGGGACTTTAGGCAGAACCCTAATAGGAACAGAAACCAAAATGCAGCCACCAGATTCAGCCCTGACTACCCCGATTATGAGGATCCAGTGGACGAGACGCCAAAATTCAACGTGCTGCGAGGCTTCACGCTGAGCGACCGCTTGGCCAGTGTGACCGGTGGCGACTCGCCGTCCTCGGGCAGAGCAGCCACCGACACCCGCTACAGTAAATATCAGAGAAAGAGCAGAGTGGAAAACAACGGCATCAGCACCACAGAGTCCAGCACGCGGGAGGCAGAGCGCTTCTCGGCCTCAACTCGCCGCCGCACGCTGTCCCGCACTGATCGCCGGCGCTCCACCACTGGCAGCCGCCCCCCAAGCACGCGCTTCGTCCCAGCACCAGAGACACAGTATTTCGAGGAAAATGCGTCACAGTTCCGTCCCTTCGGACAACGGCGGGACCGGGAAGCGTCAAGCAGGCGGCGCGGGAACTTGGAGCCTCGCACACCGTCGCAGCCTCCACGCGCCCGCAGCCAGCCACAGCCTAAAGCCCGCCAGGCGGACAGTGCCCCGACTCCTCAGAACAAACCGCAGCCCACGCCTGCCTCGGGGCTCAGCACAGTGCTCACTATGTACATCAGTGGCTCTGAGCCCGGCCAGTTCTTCACCAGGTTGCAGACCATCCAGCTGCGGTCTCTTGGGTCTTCCAGGAGACGCAGGAATGTAGAAGAGCTGCCCGTGACCAAACTCTCCACCTCGACAGTGAGCCCAGCAGCCTCCTTCACCACCCTCGTGCCCCGCGTGCCAGTCGAGGCTGAGCCGAGCAACGTGGTCAAGATGCTCAAACAGCTGGAACCAACACAGGTGCGCCAGATGATCCACTCTCTTCAGAAGTGGGTGAATTACTACAGCCACGAGGTTCTGGACGAGGGTCCTGACAACCTGGTGATGCCTGAGCTTACCTCCTCCCTCAGCGTGGAGGCACAGGAGATCGAGACCGGGGCCACCAAGGCTCTGCCTCGCTCCCCCATGGTGCTCACGGGTATGCCACTGGTCACTGATCGCTGCCCAGCGCCCTCCACGGTCACGACCACAGTGTACCACACCGTTGTCCTCACCGCGGGGATTGACAATAATGGTTCGACAGTCTAATGTCCAGCAGTCATAGGCTGGTCCCTGCCCTTCCCCCTATCCAGTCAGGTCTTGCTTAACCGTCCCTCCCCATCCAGTTTGTTGGTATTTATCCGAAGTGAGTGTTGCTGTACATAAATGCTTGTGTGTGTCTGGCCTGTACATAAGCGTGTGTATGTGTGTACTTGACTGAGTGTGCCAGGGTTCGAGACCCACCAAGCTCAAGTAAAACAAATGCCTCAAGGACTTGAAGGACGACACAGGAGTGCTCTGAAGACATCAAGGTTGACTGTCTCTCTCGACCCGACTCCACCTGACCCGCGGGACGATGGGTCGCTAAGCAAGCAAGGGTGAAACCAAAGTTGAGGGAACACTAAGAGTCTGGAGTGAATACAAGCAGGAATAGCAAAGTACGTTACAGTATCTGGTGCACCACCCCTTGCTCCATTCACCTGTCTGGGAGGCGAGCCGGGAGTCGCCACACCTGGCCGAGAACTCCACGCCAGCCCGTTGCCCGAGGCCACTCTCTGTGCGTGGGAGGACACACTTCCTTTCACTCCAGCGGCAGTTGAATCAACCTAATTGTAATCCCGGAGCCCACATGATGTAATTGTTAATTGAGTTCCCACGATGTTAACACGCTATGCATGTCGGTAAAGCAATAACAACATAAAATATTGGATCCACTTTCCTGTTCCGCCTTTCTGTTCTGTGTCACAAACTTCCAAAGAGTCTCTTTTGCAGCCAGTCCTCGTCTTCATACCCCCACAACCCTCCACGCCCACGGACGCCCACGGAGTACACCCGCAGCGTCCCGCGGCACCACACACTTCTAGCTGACCGCTGGAATATGTATAATGTATTAAGCTTTGGTATGTATCATATCATTCTATGCGTCCCTGACCCTCCCGCTCCCCTCTCCTCCTTCCCATGAGCTCCATGCCGTCCCTCTCTTCTTCTCCCCCTCACTATACCGAAGTGTTTGGTGTGAATAAAAAAAAATATTCAACGGAATATTCAAAAGAGAACATAATGACGATGGATGAAAGTAGTGTTAGTTGTGATATGAAATGGTGTGGTACTGGTGTGATGGTGTTGTGGTGTGTTGAGGATAGTGATATGATGGTGTTGAGGTGACAGTGTGAAGGTGTGATGATATACGAGTAGGTAGTGTGTGGTGTTCCCGAGTCTTCAGTATTGAACCAGTCTCTTGTTAATTATCAATAGTCTATCAGTAGCTGAGTGTATAATTATAACATGTATATCATAGTCATTATTATTATTATTATTATTATTATTATTATTATTATTATTATTATTATTATTATTATCATTATTATTAATGAAATGCAAAAAAAAAAAAGAGAAAAGAAATTTGTTTATTTTCTTTTTACTTCTACTGCAATATTGTCTACTGGGCATTTTGTAGTTACTCAGTTATCATTATTATTATTTTTTTTTTAGTTGCCAGAA
>NC_087162.1:3825000-3857500 GCF_035594125.1 Scylla paramamosain | reverse complement strand
AGCAAAATATCTGAATGCCGTTCCAAGAATGAGAGGACACCCACGAGATGATAAGTGGTGTTCATTTACTGGAATCCCCTTGGGAAATACCTGCCTGATTAACACCAGCCATTATAAATGTAAACAGGTACTGGGAACTTGCAAGACATTCTTCAGCTTGTGTTTTCCTGACAGGTAATTAAATGAAGAAGGTAGTTTTCCTCTCCTGATCCTAACAACTCATGCATACAAATACATACAAAACTGAAGTACCACCTGAATGGATGAATGAGGTGACTGGACAGAGGTGTGAGTGAGTTCCTAAGTTAAAAAGATAATAAGAGTTAAGTGATCCTGCCAAGAAGAAAGAAACAAAGTAACCGGAGACTTAACAAGGTTTTAGAGTGTATAACATGGATCCTCTCTTTCATCTTGCCACTGACTGACCACTAAGCATTTAGAGGTTTAAGTACATACTCGTACATTCATAAGATCTGATATGAAGCTTATGTTCAATCAATGAATCATAAAACCTATTGGTAAAACTTATTGCCAGTAGCATAAACTGTTAATTTACGACAAGCAATCGTAACCAAAAGCAATGACCCCTTCCATTATCTACCAGCTGTTATCAGAAAATTGGTGACATATGGGCTGGTTTTACAGTCGCTCTTTTTCGTTCGATAGCTAACTAACAAAACCCCTACAGCTCATCGGTTTCCACAGTCAACTTTGACCGCTGCTTTTCGTTTGAGAGCGTACCAAAAAAATAGGAACAGGTAAGACAGTAGGGCCAATTCCACAGTCACTTCGTAAGCTATCCAACAAAAACACTCCCCATGTTGGTAAGCTCTCGAACAAATAGGAGGAACGTCTTCTTTAAGTAGCTTATCAAGAGACTGGAACTAACCCATAATTCAGGAGAGACAAAGTTAAGTCTAAAAAGTGAAGTTGCTGTTCCTTTTAACCTCAACAACTTGAAAGAGAATTTACTTCCTGAATATCCTAGCATGGCATCAACCTGAGGAACGAACACCCGAGGCCCACTAATCACGCACTTCCCACTGGGGCCTTTTTAGGTGCACGAGTCCCGCAGTAGGAGAGCCAGACCAGCCACACAGCAACGGTGAGACGTGCTTGGTATCATGAACACTCGAGAATAGAATGAGGGCGTAAGAAGAAACATGTAAGGACGTATAGTAGAAGTAGTTTTAGTAGTAGTAGTAGTAGTAGTAGTAGTAATAGTAGTAGTAGTAGTAGTAGTAGTAGTAGTAATAGTAGTAGTAGTAGTAGTAGTAGTAGTAGTAGTAGTAGTAAAAGTATGTCGATTGATTGATTGATTGAGAGAGAGAGAGAGAGAGAGAGAGAGAGAGAGAGAGAGAGAGAGAGAGAGAGAGAGAGAGAGAGAGAGAGAGAGAGAGAAACTCACCGTGACTCCTAGACATTCAGTTCCCCGGATCCAGCAAGAGGTCACACTTTTCCTTACGTCGCCGCCACGCTTACCTGTGCTGGGGAAATAAAAACATCAATATATATATATATATATATATATATATATATATATATATATATATATATATATATATATATATATATATATATATATATATATATATATATATATATATATATATATATATATATATATATATATATATATATATATATATATATATATATATATATATGGTGGTTTTGAAAGATACAACGGAACAATGAATAGGAAGGCATGCGAGAAAGGAGACACGAAAAGAGAGACAACCACAAAAAAGAAAGAAATAAGATCCACATTATGTTTTCTAGATATTTATCTGAATCTAATCAAGAAGAAATATAGAAATCATAAGAAAAGGAGCTAAATTTATTGATGGTATATTCTGAACCACGGTGAAGAGAATTTTACAACACGAAAATAATAGACAGTGCTTGACTGATGGCAAGGGAGGCAGTCAGGGTGGCGGTGCAGGAGGACGTGATGGAAATGGACATAAATAAAATAGCCCTGTGTGACTTGGGGCCGTATTCTGAAACACTTTAGTCTCTCAGCACCACTATTTTCAAAGGCCACAGGAATGATCAGCCGGGTTCTCAAGACTATTTCTCTTGTTAATAATGTTGAAATCTTATTATGCTTCCACTAAAACCATAAAAAAAAAACGTCCTTAAAAAACCCGTGTCACTCCAACCTGAGCCTTTTGAAAGTAGTGGAGATGCGGCGCAGAAGTTTCACAATATGGTCCATAACCCTTTCACTGTTGTGGTTTGTCTTTGCTAATATTGAGAGCTCTGTTAAAAATGTTTGCATGGATACATATAGAAATTTTTTTTTTCTTTCTAAGCTACAGAACTATTTACGGAAGTGAAGCACATAAGTGTCTAAAAAATCGTTCGTGGAAACAAGAAAATACGAGTATTTGTCCACCAGTGAAAGGGTTAATGACGCGAGTGAGCTATGAAGGTCATGACAAACCAAAGTACTGCAGGTATTGATTTCCTCCATTTAAGTTATGAATAACTATAAATATACTGAAGATGCATTTTTACTGCAATTCCTACCTCAATATAATCCTCTACCCTGTCACCATCCCCCAAACCTCTCTCTCTCTCTCTCTCTCTCTCTCTCTCTCTCTCTCTCTCTCTCTCTCTCTCTCTCTCTCTCTCTCTCTCTCTCCTGAATACCGTAACATTAGTATTTATAATATCCAGAGAAAAACAGAACAGTAGAGAACAAATTGGGTAGTAGGACGCCATGAGCAGTCCTGTACAGGTAGATAACGTTACAGGATTATGCAAGATGCGTGGTGGACTGGAGTCTCCCAGGAAATAAATAAAAAAAATAGTGTGAAAGAATAAATTTACGTCCTTTCCAACTGACTTATTCTCTCAGGGATATTACGTCTTTGTAGTTCCGGGTGTGGAAACCTGTAGACTTACCCTTGCCGATGACAAACATATTCGCAGGATTCTGAGGCATATTCATAACCACTTCGCCCTCTCACCACGAGTGTTTTCAAAGGCCACAGAGATGATCATCCGGGTTCTCAAGATTGTTTCTTCTGTAAATAATGTAAAAAATCTTGTTAATCTGTCACCAAAACTGAAACAAATTCCCTTAATAGCCCATGTAACTTCGGCACGACTATTTTCAAAGGCCACAGAGATTAATAGCCGGGTTTTCAAGACTTTTTCTCCTCTTAATAGTGTAGAAATTTTGTTAATTTGTCATAAGAACCGTAAAAACACCTTTAAAACCTGGTGTCCTTCTAACTAGAGCCTTCAGAATACAGTGGTTGTGAGGCGCAGAAGTGTTTCAGAATATGACCCTCGATTAGACAATTAGCACTGTCACCTGATTTAAGTACACTTGTTACTCTTAAGCTATCTACAGCAAGCTAATTCCTCGCATGGACTCGAAAATAACTTACTACAAAGCTCTATTATTGAAGGAAAAGTTAATATCTAATACAGCATCTAATGAATACTCTTAACAACACATATATCATCATTCTTGACAGTACCTATTATGTCCCTCGCCTCCCAAGGTTGCAGAGCGCCGAAGGGGGAAAGACTGGTAGAAATGAAGAGGGATGAGTCGAGGAGGAATATATAATGATAAACACGAAAACAAACAAAGGAAGAGAGGAAAGGACTCTATAGCATAGGGTTGACTTGTGACGTGGTGTAGAGAATGCTATGGAGAGAAGAAATAAGTGGAATGGAAAGAGAGAGAGAGAGAGAGAGAGAGAGAGAGAGAGAGAGAGAGAGAGGAGAGAGAGAGAGAGAGAGAGAGGAAAATGGAAAAAAACAAAATAAAAGGAAGAAGGAAGATGGAGACACGTAGGCAAGCAGATAGACAATACGAAACGAAAAGAAGAGAAAAAAGAAAGAATGAAAGAAGTCAAAGAAAAAAACAAAGAAATAACGAAATAACGCAAAGAAAAGAAAAAAACAAAGAAATAACGAAAGAAGGCAAAAAAAAAGAAAGAACGGAAGGAGGCAAAGAAAAGGAAAAAAGAAAAGAAGGCAAAGGCAAAGAAGATGAAAAAAAAAAACAGGAAGGGATGAGGTGGCCAAACTTTAGATGGTAACGTAACCTTCCTTGAGGGACTCCAGGACCGTGACACGCCTGAGCTCCCCGGGGCCTGGCGGTACTGGGTGCAGCTCCTCCACCCCTCGAAGGGCGCCGCTAAGAGGGTGTTTGAGGCGAGCAATTACCGTCCCCTTCGTGATTGGCAGTGACCGGGGTGCACGTGACGTAAGATACCGTCACGGAGGATTTAAAAGGGTTACTCCAAGGCTGACAAACAAGTAATTCTATTCATTTTGTACCTTTTTTTCTTCTTTTTTTCTTGGCCAGTTGTATTGCCAGAAGGGAAAAAGGTTAGGTGTGATGAAGAAGACCTCAAGATGGAAGAGGGGAAGGTGGAATGAGTTATGTAGGTAATTTGTGCCTCCTGAGGGAAATAGCCTTGGAAATATAAGTCCCTGGTAGATGCTGCTGTGAGAGCCTGTAGGAGGTTTAGCACTGCCATCTTCAGCCTTACACATTCACCTCCTCCCTACTCTTCCCTCTGGCAGTTTTTTTTTTTTTTAATTACTATTATTCGCTATCGTCCTTTTCTTTCTAGCTTTTTGTGTCTGGATACCTTTCTCCTTCGTTTTAAACCTTTTTCCCGTTCTCTTTCTCTCTTTCTCTCTCTCTCTCTCTCTCTCTCTCTCTCTCTCTCTCTCTCTCTCTCTCTCTCTCTCTCTCTCTCTCTCTCTCTCTCTCTCTGTCTCTAACTCCTCCTTCCCACCCCTTCTCCCTTATACTTTTCACTCTCTCTCTTTCTGAAACAATGGGAATAACAACGTTTATTAGCAAGAAGGTACTGCAGGTGCACACTCACGTCCTGCACCAACACACAGGCACGTCAACAGAATAACTTAAGCGTATTTGGGAACGGGTAGGTACTTCGTTGGACAATTAAGACTCATCTTCATAAACTTTTCCACAAAACACATCCTTGAGAAAGAACTCGTTTCGCTTTCTTTATAAGGTGTGTCAAGGATTTCCTGCAGGTTGGACTCAAGTATTTGTGTACACCCTGTTAAGTGTTCCTGTGTGCTTTTGCCACCTGGGGAGAGAGAGAGAGAGAGAGAGAGAGAGAGAGAGAGAGAGAGAGAGAGAGAGAGAGAGAGAGAGAGAGAGAGAGAGAGAGAGAGAGAGAGAGAGAGAGAGAGAGAGAGAGAGAGAGAGAGAGAGAGAGAGAGAGAATCGAAAACCCAGTAATGATAGAATAAAAAGAAGAGCAGGAAATTGGGAAAGACGGAGCAAAGCAGAAAAAAAAAAGAAGAGAAAGAAAGAATAGAGTATCTTATCAACTCTTCTGAATGCAAAGAAACTCGGGTACGTATCTGGACTTGCTAAAATGCACACAGGGGCCAAATTCACACACACACAAAAAAAAAAAAAAAAAAAATGAGGAAAACCAGCTATCGTACATTTCAACCCCTGGACACGAATTTCTCATTACTGTTTTAGAGTACCGAGAAAGTAACCAGCTGCACAGGGCCCCATATCCTTCACAGACAGATAAGGTACAAAGTGCGGTGCATAGCAAAAGAGTAAAGCCTTGGAAACCTGTACATACACACCAAGGTCTACTTCTATTACTTTTATTCTTGTATTCACCGTTTTTACTCCGCAATTGGAAAGGCCTTGGATCTCATTTCACTTGTACAGGAATATAATTTTTGGGATTCGTACTTGTTTGGGAGTCACTGTAAATATACCGGTTCCATTCAGGTGAACAGGTGAAGGGCGGTACACGTGCCGTAAGGCGGAATGAGCGGGTAATGGATAGGTAGGGGGAAAGTAATGGAGAGGTGAGGAGGAGTAGATGGATGAGGGAAGAAGGATGTACAGGAGGATGTTCTCTGGTTGTTATGTTCTCAAGTTTTTTTTTTTTCTTCACGTCCTTCAGTGTTTCGAAAAAAAAATGAGGTTGTTTTAGCAATATCTTTATTCATGTTATTATAAGAAGTAATAGTCGACCTAAACCTTTCCTTGTTCCAGTCTCTATGGTTATTCCTCTCTTTGTGTTCTCGGAAACGATATGGACAAGAGTAAAAATCCATAGATGATCATGAAAATCATTACTTTTTAGAACTCTCACAGAACTAAGAAGCTTCATCTGCATAAGAACATTTAAACATAAGAAACTAAAGGAAACAACAAGAAGTCATCTGGTTACACGTGGCAGATCCCGTATGAAACATACCTGTCTGTTTCCACCTATAATTGTCATCCATAAATTTGCTTAATCATCTTTTAAAGTTCCCTAATGACTCAGCACTAACAACCTAATTACTGAGTCTGTTTCATTCATCTACAACTCTATTTGAGAATCAGTTCATCCTATCTCTTTTTCAAATCTAACTTGGTCATGATTGAATCCATTGTTCTTTGTCCTGTCTTAATTACTGACCCTGAAGGTTTTCCCTATGTCATCCTTGTTATGTATTTCCCTGTAACTCTTAAGGACATCCACTAGATCCACTCTTATCCTATGTCTCTCTAGGGAATGTCATCTTAATCGTTTCATTCTCCTTTCGCAAGGTATAATTTTCATCTCTTATATCTTTGTCTTATACGTACATAACACACATATCAAATTTCCATCAACTTCCTCCCCATATTGGAAATGACGCGTTGAACAGAGGCAATCTATAGATGATCATAAAAGACATGCTGGTTATTTTTATTTCTACGAGTAGACACATTGAAGATAAAGAGACTGACACTTCAGTGGGCATTTTCTTTTCTAGTTTTTTGTTGCCCTTGGTTGTTCCCTCTTACATAAAAGAGAGAGAGAGAGAGAGAGAGAGAGAGAGAGAGAGAGAGAGAGAGAGAGAGAGAGAGAGAGAGAGAGAGAGAGAGAGAGAGAGAGAGAGAGAGAGAGAGAGAGAGAGAGAGAGAGAGAGAGAGAGAGAATGTCCTTCTGGCATTTCTCTGTACATGACTATAAAAACTCACTACTTTTAGTATTTACAAAAAAAAAGCACCATAAATATTTAAAAAAATGAAACAAAATGAAAGAAAACTTCCTTCCAGTACTTGTCCACCTAGCAAAACAAACGTTAATTACTCCCTGGGCACTAATTAAACGAGGAAAGGTGACGGCACTCAGGTAAGTGTGCGCCAGGTAAGGCAGCGCCACTGGACGTCCCGCTGAAGGCCGCAGGGTGTGGAGCCCTTACTTAGAGTGTTAAGTGTTAAGGTAAGCCATGTGAAGACTCAACTGCTATGGTCGCCCCTTGTTAACGTTGGGATCACTAATAAATTGTCTGGATGGAAATAAAGAAACAAATATGAGGTTAATTTAATCTTGCTAAGCCACAGAAGAAAGTATTTAAGAGGCTGTAGTGCGAAAAATAAGTTTTTTAAAAGCTGCGAGTGATTATGGGAAAGAATGGCTGGCAGTGAAAGGGTTAAGGCACGTTGCTAACTAATGAAGGATGTTTCAAAAGGAGACAGTAAAGTATGACAGAGTCTATAAAACGGTGCAGTAAAGAGGCACTACGCTGGCCGTCACTACCGCACCGTAACCATTTCATCCTCGTTAGTAACCGCCCTCACCACATTCCCTTCCATCCCGTACTTTTACATCCAGCGTTCCTCTTCCTCTCACTCTATCCTCTCACTCGCTGTTCACTCTCACTGGTCTTCTGGTCCCTTCATCCTTTTTTTGTCTGTTCTTTTTAATTTTCATCTGCCTGTGTTTGTTTCTCTGTCATTTCTGGTTTCTTTTTTTTTTTCTTTTCTTATATCCCATCAGTTCCCCCTTCCATTCCTCTCGGCAGTGTCTCCTTTGGCAGCTCACATTCCAGGTTGACAAGTTATAAATTCTCATCAAATAAACCGAAAATGTTGTGACCCTTCCACCATCAAACAATTTTTCCTATAATTATCTGAAATTTTTTAGACACATTTTTTAACTACAGTCTCCTGAGTAGTTTGTAGCCTAGGAAAGACAAAAGTGACATTCTATTCCCTCTTTTCTGTGTGTGTATGTAAAATATTTCTTTTTTACAGTGTCCTGAATGATAACGAAGGAGGGCAACAGGAGTCAGGGGATTAATATGCGGACTGCGGAGGACTGAGAAATGCATCCAACACTCGTCTATTATTTCATTATCTCCCTTCACATTAACTGTCCGAGTATCTTCACCTTTCCCCAGTCGCAAGCTCTGGTATGTTCCTCACTTCACTCAGGCACCATGCGATTACGACTTCACTTTCCAGGCGTCATAGATCAGCCAACAGACCAGCCAGTGAGTCAATCAGTCACGGAATGCTCCCTTGTAGTGTAATGCTCCACTGGTGTAGAGAGAGAGAGAGAGAGAGAGAGAGAGAGAGAGAGAGAGAGAGAGAGAGAATAAACAATAACAACGGCAATATTTACAACACACACATGAAAACAATAAAAATAACAATACGTAAAGAAAATAAAAAAAAAAATTTGCAGGCAATGTCCAACACGAAAACAATAAAAAAAACAGCACCTGAACACAAAATAAACAAAAAAAAAGCATCCAGTATCTAACCTGTAAACAATAAAAAAAATAACAACAATGCTTAAAAAATGCAAACAATATCTAACATGAAAACAACAAAAATGGTAATACTTAAACACACACAAACTAATTTCTAAAATGCAGACGAGCCAATGTCCAACACGAAAGCTGCAGAGACAACAACACTTAAACACCTCACCTGTACCCTCATCCTTACCTGTACCTGTACCTCACCTGACGTCACAGTGCCGGTGGGCTCGATCGATCAAAAACAATTACCATCACATCAACTACGTCTACTGTACGAGTTATTTTTTCCTTTGTGTGTGTATTTCCAGCTCCCGAAATAACAAGGACATCGTAATTACATGAAGCACTTAAACTCCAATCTACATAATGACCGTAGTGCATTTGCGTGGGGGGTAGAGTGAGATATCGGCGCATCGCATACTCGTACGTGAAGAGGCGATAAGGAGTGCTCGATGACCCGTTTTCTACACGCTATATAAGACGAGGAGATAACTGAGGTGATACTAAGACAATTACCGCACACAATAGCCGCCTTCTTTCCCTCGTGTCCCCGTCGTGTTTTGCTGCAATGGACGGTGTTCCATTACAGGCAATCAACAGGTAAGGAGTCCAGATAAATGAGCAGACACATGTTGAGTCACATCACGTCTCTACGACCTTGTAATCTAAGCACTTCACTCAGCCGGTCACACTGCTTCATGTCAACAAAGATAGTCGTGTTGGTGTTAGTGTCATCAATCTAGGCTTGTTTCTGGGATAAACTTCCTATACATCACTGTTTCTTATAGCCTTCCTTCCTTCCCTTTTCCTCCACGCGAAGAGAAGTTAGCGTGTACCGAAGAAGGGAGGGGACGCGAGGAGAAGAGTGGAGAGGGAAAGTAAAAAAGAGTGGGTAGGTAAGGAGACAAGGGGTAAGAGACAGTACATCTCTCGAGCAAGTTTATGAAAAGTAAAGCAGTAATCTTTCTTGCCTTGTCGCCCACACGCACATGCACGGACAGAGACATGGTTAAACACACACGCACATACACTGACACAGACACACAATGGATGCACTAACCAAGGTCGCAGTTTAACCATAACCATGATGTTGTGTGTCCTTTTTTTCTTTTTTGTGCTGCGTCTTAATGCTTTTCCTCACGTAACTGTGTGGCGCTGAGTTTAATCGTCCCCGCAGCACGAGTCTCGCTTTAATCACAAGGGTAAATAGGATCGCGGCGCACAGGTGTTAGCGTGTGGCGGGGGAGTCCTGCCTCGCCCGTAATTCTCCTTAATAACACCTGCTCTGGGTCGGGCAGCAGGCGCACGGAACACTGCACAAGGTCAGCAGGTGCAGAATGATGTAAAAGGAATATTAATCGACAGCTTTCAGAGCAGCGGAGTACGCATGAGTTTACCGCCACCGCCTCGCCGCAGAGTTTGGGGAATAGCAAGTAGTTCATCACCTTGAAGTCCCGGGCCACTGACGCACCGGGATTAGTGATTACGAGGACGGTGATGAGCGGATTAAGGAGTGGATTTGATATCGGATTTATGAATGAGATTACGGATTGGGGAGCGATTTGACGGAAAGATTAACAAAAGGAATTCAGGCACCCACTGATGGACGGTTCTTGAGACGACACGAGACATGAGACGACACGAAACGAGACGAGGCGAGCGATTTGACGAGCAAAATGACAAAGGAATTTAGGTATCATTAGATGTACAGTTCTAAAGATGTACTTACGGATCGATTAACGGACGGATTTACGGAAGGATTTAAGAGTGAATTGATAGAAGTTACAGAAGGGCAAACAAAATGATTTACAGACGATGGACGATGAACGCACTAACAAGCAGATTAACAGAGAGTTTACCGGGCGCATTAACGAACGGACTGACGGACGGACTGACAGTTGGATGTACGCATAAATAACAAGAATTAATATCTAACCCTCTTTTGGGGATAAGATTTATTTTGATACAGGTGACGACGATATTTAAGTAACTGAGAAATTCAGCTATTAAATCGGTAGCTTGCTGTGATGTCCATGTAAATCCCTGAATCCCGTATATTGTGTAAACTTGTATGTAAATCCTCCCAACTTAGAAATTATATGAAAGTTGTTAACCTTAAGCCTTGCGGACCTTTAAATTCCATAAACTTTTAATAATAGATAATTGTAAACCTTGTAAATCTTGTGAGCCTTTAAACCCTGTAAACTTGTATATCATGAAAACTTTATTTACCTTGAAGAATATGTAATCCTGAAAACTTTGTAAACTTTGCGTGGCCGTAAATCACGAAAACCCTGTAACTCTTGCAAATTTTGTAATGGAAATCTTATGTAAACCTGTAAATCATGAAAACTGTAAACCTTGTCGACCTTGTGAGCCTGTAAATCATGGAAACCGTGTAAATCTTGTAAATCCTGTTAATCAGTTATGTAAATCTGAAAATATGTAAACTTTGTAAACCTCGCAATCTATGCAAACTTTGTGAAACTTGCAATTCATGTAAATTTAAATCTGTAAGCCATGTGAAGCCTGTAAACTTGTAAACATGTAAATTTTATAAACTCATAAACTTTGTAAACTCTGCAGGCCTCGTCAACCAGCAATCGTGGGTATGTCTGAGTCAACACACTCCGTTACTTCCGAAGTTTACACAAGTAGCGCATACCAGGAAATATAGAGTATACCACGTAACAGGTTAAAGTTTGTTTGTGTGCTTGCTTGCCAGTCCACGTGCGTGTGTGCGTGCATGAAGGCGTGAGTCAGAGGCAAGAGGTATAGCCAGTTAGGTAATCACAAAGACACACCTCTATAATCCCCGCGTGTGCTGCATTAAGCTTTATCATCGTCTTCTTATCGCTTTGATATCGTCTTACCTTCGTCGTTCACATGTCTTGCACAACACTCACTCCTTACGCCCTCAGCACCACTCAAGCACTTTCTCCCTGGGCACTCGAGCGGTACTTCATATCGAGGGTCACCTTCACACCACCTCCTCCCTCAAACTGGTTCCTTCCGGGCCTATCTAGCTATTCCTTGGTTCATTGGCCCTCGTGAGAAAGGTTCATTTCATTTCCAGTCGCATGGTAGATGGTTTCAAGAATAACATGCACGAGTAACTCAATGCAATGTGGAGGTGTGGAGAATGGAAAGGCTGCCTGTGTGTGGTGGAGGGGATAGGTGTGTGTGGAGGGAGAAAAAGTGTGTGTGTGTGTGTGTGTGTGTGTGTGTGTGTGTGTGTGTGTGTGTGTGTGTTGGTGGGTATGGGTGGGTGTGGTGTGAGTGTGGGTGTAGGTGTGAAGGTCAAGGAGAGATGGAAGGGAAGAAAAAAATTATCGTGAAGGACAAAAAAGGAGGAATAGTTAAATTTAGATGGACAAGGAAGTGACAGAAGGAAAATATGAAGGTATTTAGAAACAAAAAAAAAAGCTTTGAATTGAAATTTACTGATAGAAAAAGGGGAAGGGGGAAAACTTAAACGGAAAGAATAACCTAAAGAGACAAACAAAGTAAGACGCCTCAGGAGAACTTTGAAGGAAGAGTTGACATGGGGTTGATTTACAGGAAAAGGAGAGTAAGTCAAGGAGTGGAAGGACACTTCAAGAAAATAATCAGAAGGAAAGAGTAATCAAAAAAACCAGGGAAGGGTAAGGATAGTTTACAGACAGTGAAGAAAAAAAAAGGAATGTGAAGAGACAAGAAGTTAACAAGGGATTAGTCAAGGTGGAGGGAAAATGAGGAAAATAAAAAAAAATCGTTGGGCTAAGGAGGTAGTGAGAGTGTAATATAATGAAAGAGGATGACAGACAAGGAGTGAAGGACATTGCCCGTACAAAGACTCACTCAAGACTCAGCTGCCTGCCACTCACTCAACAAAGAGGCAGACATCAACAAACAAACACTATTATTTTCACATCTTACACCGAAGCCCCATGACGATCTTCCCTCTCCCACCACCCTTTAGTAGACGACCTTCATTCTGACTCTCTACATGACGACCTTCCTTCTTCT
The DNA here is from genome assembly GCF_035594125.1 of Scylla paramamosain. NCBI lineage: Eukaryota > Metazoa > Arthropoda > Malacostraca > Decapoda > Portunidae > Scylla > Scylla paramamosain. The sequence continues at coordinate 3,844,924 of NC_087162.1, read as the reverse complement.
TACATCCTCGTTTTTCTTCAAGTTGTCCCTCCTCCGCCTCCGACAACCCTTTCCATCTCACTGTACCTTTGACGAGAAAAAAAAAAGAGAGAGAAAAACGTCTGACGGATAGATTTATAGGCAGCCATCTGAACACAGAAGGGGAAAAAAAAATATATTAGACAGGTAGACGCAGCGACACACCTTTAATGGGCCAGACGCTGCTCCCTAACTCAGTGGTACACAGCGCTCGAGTATCACTTAGAGGAGGTTCGCGTCGCACAGGTTGCTAAGGGACTTCCCAGATAAACAAATAGTGTTTTTTTTTTTTTTTTATGTAAGGGTGGTACTGGCCATGGGTAACAAAAAAAGAAGAGAGGAAAATGAAGCCCCACTGATGTACAGGTCCAAGGAGCCGAATGCATTATATCCAAAACTGAAGGATAAGTCTTTTGAAAGAGTTCATGTCATAGGAAGGAGAAAATATAGAAGCAGGCAGTGAGCTTCAGAGTTCACCAGAAAAAGGACTGAAGGATTAAGAACACTGGTTAATTCTTGCATTAGGGAGGCGGGCAGGATAGGAATGAGAAAAAGTAGACAGTCTTATTCAGCGAGGGCGGGGAAGGAGGAGAGGCATGCAGTTAAAAAGATCATAAGAGCAGTTAGCGAGAAAATAATGGAAGAAGATAGTAAGAGATGGGAAAGAAAGGGTGTGCAGTGAAAGATCTTAATAATACGTATAAAATGGACTATAATATGAGTTTAAAGCACATCAAGAGTCCAGCAAGTGATCCTGAAGACTGATGAATTGCACAGTGACGGCTGAACAAAAAAGAAATAAATTAATTAACTGACGCAGACGAACAATGATAAAAAAAAAAAGTAAACAAACCGCACATACTGATATCCCCGTTCCCTGTTAAGAAAAAAAAAAAAAAAGAAAGAAAGAAGAAAAGGCAATATACATACAAAACACTCGAACAAACGCATATAAACCAAAGGAAAACACACGTAGAAGTAAGTACGTATGAAAACACTAAGAAGGAACACAAGAAAACACTCACTGCTATACAGGATACAGTGTAACGTATACGTATCGGGAAGGCTGAACAGACACATACAAACACACATGGTAATAAAAACGCGACCATTCTTCACTTCCTCGTCGGCTTCGATAACACAGCTCGGGTTACTAAGAGACGAGGGTGGCAGTCCCAGTTACCTTATACCTATTCGGGCCCTTCTGGTTTGGTGTGTGTGTGTGTGTGTGTGTGTGTGTGTGTGTGTGTGTGTGTGTGTGTGTGTGTGTGTGTAGGAGTTGTCTTCGTTGACCCTGTAGGCGAAGGATACGGAGAGGCCAAGGCTTGTAGGACGCATGGGGGAGAACAGGAGACGGGGTGGGGTGGGGGGAGGGACAGGACAGTAGTGGTGGTGGTGGTGGTGGTGGTGGTGGAAAACCTTGAAATGTAGATGTCCTTGAACCTGTAGTGTGACGTTTTTCATGATTATTACTATCATCATTATTCATTCATCCATTCACCTCTCTCTCTCTCTCTCTCTCTCTCTCTCTCTCTCTCTCTCTCTCTCTCTCTCTCTCTCTCTCTCTCTCTCTCTCTCTGACTACTTTGTTCTTTTATTCTTATTTGCATTCCCTCTAATAATCCCCTGCTATGCATTATACAAATGGCCTTTCATTATGTCATTATTCACTCAGTTATTGCAGTTTTACTTTCTCCACTCCATCGTAATATCTTTTTTCTTCTTCCACTTGTCTGTCTCCCTCCTTCCCTTCCCCTCCCTCTCTCCCTCCCTCCCTCCATCACCTCCATTCCTTACTTTTAACTCCATAGCTAAGAAACCCGTTTAAATGTGATTCTCAGGTAAAATACTGTTTTTTTAATCCCCTATCATAAATCTAATATCCTTGAAGCGTCGCGGTGGCAAATAATCTTCGTCAGTCACGGTATTTCAGGGTCACTGCGTATTTAATTAAGGGGTTACTTGTAGCTTCCACCTGCAGCCATACCCAATCCAAGCACTATCTAGCAGGTAGACTCGACACAGGTGTATATACTCCTTACCATATACCTATCTCGCACGTGTAGCCTTGGATGAGAGACCTCCCCGGATCCTTCTTTGTCTCTGTAGCTTCTTGTCCTGTCTGTTCCTTTCAGTTATTCTCTGACTTTTTTCTTTATGGGTAAGTAAGAGGGTTTTTTTTTTTCTTGCATCAGTCTCCGTTAGAAATAAAAGTAGTTTTGAGCTGAACAGTACTCAGTGCCCTTAAGGTTCCGTCTGTCGTCTTCCTTTGCTTCCTTCACACCCTCTGCCCTTCCTCCCTTCCCTCTGTCCTTCTCTGCCCTCTCTCTCTCTCTCTCTCTCTCTCTCTCTCTCTCTCTCTCTCTCTCTCTCTCTCTCTCTCTCTCTCTCTCTCTCTCTCTCTCGTCCTAATGTGGTTCTCAAGGTCTCTCCCGTCACCCATCATGTCATCGCCGCCTCCTCCTGCGTCTCCTCACTAGTAACAATATAAAGGAGAAACCACAACCGAAGGATGAGAATCTAAGTATCTTTTCATGTAGTTTCTCTTAGCATTGCACAACTCGATGCGTTGTAATTGACTAGCAGTGAATGTTTTGCAATTCTATACCAATGAAAAGTGTATTATATTGGACTTTTAAGCTTTACAATCAGGTATCTTTTTCTAGAATTTGTCACGTAATCGAAACAAAAATAGGTGAAACTACTCATAAGAAAGCTGATAACAATATGCAATACATGCACGAGATTACGTTACAAATGTTGTGAATATTAATGTATTTTTCAGACCTTTCCCTCACGCACTGACCGTTCTTGCACGTCCAGAAGCCTCAGGTAGAGAGTCAGGGCGTGGTCTTAGCTAAGCACTTGGTGCGGTCCGCTAACTGAATGATGGCGACACACCTGACACGCATTTGTAATTAATTAGGAACCGAGCGAAGTAGAGGTGGAAATGTGTATGCAGTTATACAATAGTAAAACAAAACAAAAAATAAACAATACAAAAAGATTCTGGGTTACTGAAAAAAATAATAATATGAGTGTGTACAATCTGACAACAATAAAGCAAGGACAAAGAATCAAATTAGATGCAGTTAAGATACTCAGCTAGTGAGCAAAAAAATAGAAATACTAAATTCAAAGCATTAACTCTCCTGTGTTCCAAGAATTAAGACAGTTAATTTAAAAGAAAATAACCTGAAAACGACTGGTGGATTACATAAATCACTGAAATAAATGTGGAAAACGAGTATATAACGAGGATGAAACGCGAAACTTCAGCGGCCCCACGAAATATTACGCCTGAACCATTTGAGTGCACAGATTACGTCATTACACTTAAGTACACTGAAACTGAAATGAATAGAGGAATAGAAGATAACGAATACCATCACAAACAAGATAGTGATGACGATGATGACGGCAACTACAACAACTATGACGACAACCACGACGATGACAACAACAATAAAGATGATAATAACGACAACAATACCTACATACTCAAAACAGATCATACTACCAACACCTCTATATTCAAAATACACCATACACATACACCATACACATACTCAATAAACCTGGTGACACTCTACTGCATTATGACGAAGTAGACGTGATGAGGCGAACACCACACAGCAGAAGACGCCCGGGTTGCTCCTGTTGCTACCTACAACCGACCTACAGGAGTTACTAACCTTGTCACGTGGCTCCCTTGCGGCGATGAACGGGGAGAGAGAGAGAGAGAGAGAGAGAGAGAGAGAGAGAGAGAGAGAGAGAGAGAGAGAGAGAGAGAGAGAGAGAGAGAGAGAGAGAGAGAGAGAGGTGGGAGCGGTGGGAACAAAAGAGATGTACAGGAATTGGAGGACAAAGAAGCCTGAAAAGGGACCGCCATGCGAGAGAGAGAGAGAGAGAGAGAGAGAGAGAGAGAGAGAGAGAGAGAGAGAGAGAGAGAGAGAGAGAGAGAGAGAGTGGAGGAAGAAAAACACAGGGACGGGCTATAAACTGTAGAAAATTTATATAAATCAGAGTTAGTAAGAAAAAGAAAGAAAGAAGCGCTGTGGAGAAAGGGAACAGAATTAAGAATATCTGAAATAAAGAGGACGACGGAAGAAAGAAAAAACAAAAAGAAAATTAAAGCAAAACGTTAAAAAAATAAAATAGCGAGAAGTATTTTAACCACCTAAAGTAATAAATTAAATTGCAGGAAATAAAATAAGATGAAGAAAATAAGAGATAGCCTAAACACAGAAAAAAAAGAGAAAAACGTAAGAGAAAAGAGGGAAATATAAGATAAACAGAAGGATGGATTCCAAAAAGGAAAAAAAAAGGTAAAAAAAAAATTGAGATTAAAAAATGTTGAGGATAAATGGGATAAAATCAAGAATATGTGAAATGAAGGGAAACAGCAAAGTAAGAAGGAAAGGAAATAGAAAATAAATGGAAGGATGAACTCTAAACAAGAAAAAAATATATATATAAAAGAGTTTAAGGTGAAAAATGTTAAAGAAAAGGTGTAAAATTAAAAATATATGAGATGAAGGAAGCAAACGATAAGAAGGAAGGAAGAAAGGGAAGAAGAAAATGAAGAAAGAAAGGAAGAAAGGAAAAAAGGGAAGGAAAGAATGAAGAAAGGGAAGGAAGAAAGGGAAGGAAGGAAGGAACTTAGGAAGGAAGGGAGGGAGGGAGGGAAGGGAGAGATGAGCAGCGTCCTTCCCACCTACTCCACCTTGTCCTTGAGTTCCAATTAGGAGAAATTAAAGAAACGAAAGAGAGAGAGAGAGAGAGAGAGAGAGAGAGAGAGAGAGAGAGAGAGAGAGAGAGAGAGAGAGAGAGAGAGAGAGAGAGAGAGAGAGAGAGAGAGAGAGAGAGAGAGAGAGAGACAAAAATAGACAAAAACAAATGAAAAAAAAAGCAAAAAAAAAAAAAAACGGAAAACCAAAAAAAAAAAAAAAAAAAACACATCAAAACTAGCAACAGAAGAACCACTCAAGCAGGAGAACTGAAGAAAAACAAAACATTAAACTAAACACCAAATGGAACATGATTATTCCCTGGACAGATACGAGTATGAGACGCTTATGTAAGTGAAGATAAGACGAGAACTGGCTATGCAGGTGACGAGGGAGGGAGGGAGGGAGGGAGGGAGGAGAGGTTGTGAGGGAGGAATAGGTAGGGAGGCATGAGGGAGGGAAGGTAGAGAGGGGATCAAGAGAAGGAGAAAGAGGAGGAGCAGAAGAGGAGAGAAGATTAAGGAAAATAAGGGATAGGAAAGTAGACAGGGAGGTCATAGGAAGGAGAAAAGGAAGGGATAAACATTAACAGAAGGAGAAGAAAGGCAGGAGGGAAGAAGGAAGACCATAAAGAGGGAAAACAGAACCAGGAGAGGAGGAGATTGAGAGAGGTAAGAGAAGAGAGGTAGGGAGAGAAGGAGGAGAGGGAAGGTAAGGTAAACATTAGAAGGATGAGAGGAGGGAGGAAGGGAGTCAGGGAGGGGAGAGGGGCAGGAGACAGAGATGGAAAGGTCTGGGCTTAGATTATAGAGGGAGAGGGAGAGAGGAGCAAAGGAAGAGGAATGGGGGGTGCATAGAGGTTGTCATGGACGGATTAGAGAGGGAGAGAGGGAGAGAAATGCAGTTATTTTGGTTTTATGTATTTAGGGGTAGAGAGGGAGAAGGGGAAGTATACGAGTAAAGAAAGAGTGAACGAGAGAGAGAAAGAAGAGCGGAGAGAGGTGAAGAGCGATAACAGTGAATTGTCTTGATTTACTTTAGAGAAACAAGAAGGAAAGAAAATAAAAGAAAGAGGAGGGAAGGAAGAATCAGGTGGTCGAAAATCTAAATGCTTTGTTTCCATTCGTTGGGGTGAAAAGAAAATGACACAAGAGTAAAAAGAAGAGAAAAGAGGATAGACGAAACACAAATAGAGGAAGAGGAAGAGGAGATATATGTTGTTCTCGAGGAAGAAGAGAAATAGACAGAGATAGAAATAACGACTTGTATTACTGAAGCAGAAAACAAAAAAAAAAGTAAAGGAAAAGATAAATAGAGAGAAATAGAATTGACTTGTATTGCTGAAATAGAAGAAGAGAAAAAAGAGTAAAAGAAGGTCAGAGAAATAGACATGGATAAAATGAGCTAGTCTCCGCTTATTGGAAGAAAAGAGAAAGAAAGCAGACATAGAATTAGAGAAACAGACATAAAATTACCTTGTCTTTATTACTAAGAGAGAAGAAGACAAAGAAAAGTAAAAAAGTAAAAGAGGAGTAGAGAAACAGACAGGGATAGAATGAGCTTGAACTTGAATACCGAAAGAGAAGAAGAGAAAAGAAAAAGAAAGAGTAAAAGAGAAATAGATAAACAGACAGACTGAAAGGATACTGATCTTTCGCAATACTGAAAGAAGAGGAAGGACAAGAATAAGAGAAAGAAAGAGAGAAATGAGAGAGAGGGAAGAGGTTGGTATAGGCTGTCATACGGTGGAGGGGTGCCGGTGATGTGCGGTGGGAGTGCAGTGGGAGATAGGGGGTGATGTGTGGTGGGTGTGTGGTGGGAGGGGGAGGGTGATTAGCATCTGCCACACGAAGTTATAGAGACTCACCCGGCGGCCTTGGGAGGAGCAGGGCGAGGGTACCAGGTAAGGTGTCTCCCGAAGGTCACGTTTCAGTAGGAGGGAAGGAAAAAAAGAGGGAACAAAAAGGGGAACAGGATGAGGAAGGGAAGAAAGAGTAGGAGGTGGAGCAGATGGAGGAGGAGGAAAATATAATACGACCTGTAGAGCAAGTTAGAACAAGAGCAATTATGATAACGAGGAAAGGGTGAGACTACAGTAAAAGGAAAAGGAAAAAGAAGTGGAGTTGTAGAAATGAAGTGAAAATCAGAGTGAAAACAACATGAAAAGAACCAGAATAAAAGAAAGGAAATATGGTAACGAAGAAGAAGAAGAATAATAACAACAACAACAACAACAACAACAACAACAACGAGACTGCAAATGTGTGTGTGTGTGTGTGTGTGTGTGTGTGTGTGTGTGTGTGTGTGTGTGTGTGTGTGTGCCGGGCTGCCACACCAAATCCTAAATAAAAACTCATGTCAACAAAAGTCCTCTGCGTTTATCTTTTCACAAAACTGTTCGCGTCACGCAAGTAGAAAAATATTAGTGTGTGAGCATTTTCAAAACGCACATACGAATATTTGTTGTTGAGTATAAATAGACGTGCAGGTTACGTGCAGTTTACGCAAACCTTGGATGAAGAGATCACGAGTAAAAGCGAAAGGAGGAAACAGAGAGAGAGTGAGGAAAGGGGAATAATTGAGGTGGAGGAGACGAAGGAGTGTAGAAAGGTTAGGAAACCATTACAAGGTGAGAAAACAATGATGTATACTTAACACCACAAGAAACACAAATGTCTATAAAGGAAGACGTGCAGTGTAACGAAGAAGAACGCGAACAACCAACGTACTGATCAATGAAACTCTGAAATTTCTTGGACTTTCCGTCACTTACAAATTCAGTTATACCTAAATTTCACATCTTAGTTTACATTAAATCAGCTTATATAAAACTGGCATTTCTTTGAAGGGGATTGGCTGGCTCTGAACGTGGCCCACCTTCTGCCATGTTTTAAGTACTATGTCTCCCCTTTGTGTTGAGCTCCACTTCAACAACCCTTCCTGACCAAGACGTAAGATCAAAGTATCTCATCAGTTTCTCTCATTTGTCTTCAACTGATTGCGCACCATTATAATGATACTTCTTTGTTACCTTTTATTACTCGTGTTAATGGTCATTGCTTGCCACCTGTGAGCATTCCTCTTTTCACATCATCACAAAGGCAGAAGATAGCCAGCGTTATCATTCTTTATCCTTTCCATCCACAAACTTTGAACCATTCTTCCTAGCTATGTATTTCCCAATTTCCTAACAATCAAAACACTTCGGAGACAAAATTTATCAGACAGTAAAACTAGCTACTTTCTTCTGCATGAGTCAGAAGGGAAGGAAAGTAGCATTTAGAAGGCTTATTTCTCTCCAAGGTCGTTCAGGAGCCCTTAGCAAGTCAATCATGTAAAAAAAACGCAAGCTATCACAGAATCTTCAAAAGGGAAAGGAACGGTGAGAGGACGTAACAAGAGAGACGTAAAGGAGGAAGTGAGAGGAAATACCATGAAAGGTAGAGGAGGGGAGAGAGGGAGAGGAGGTGAGGGGAGAGGCTTGTCTTGATGGGGGTGGGTAGGTCCAGTGAAGGGAAGTGAAGGCGTGAAAGGAAGGGAAGATGGACGAAGGTGTTTAAACAGGGGAGAGGCAGCGCCAAGGTTAAGCAGGAGGAGGCGGTGAAGGGAGCTGTGTGCAGGCTACCTACCTCAGGGTCTTGTTTGTAATTTCATCACCACCATCTGCCCGTCAAGGTGATGAGTGGTGCTGTCATCTTTCCGAGCCACACAGGAACTGATTAGGAGAAGGAAGGAAGCGGGGGCAAACCAGGATGGCAATGTAAGCAGGAAGATAGATAGATAGTTGAGTGCAAGGATAGGTAGTGGATAACACGATGGACAGGTAGATTACTAAGTGCATGTATATAGATGCATGGATGAATAGATGGAGTGATAATGAATAGATAGATAAATAAATTAGAGATATAAGATAGATAGATAAACAGGGAGACAAATATATATAGAATGGTAGAGAGAGAGAGAGAGAGAGAGAGAGAGAGAGAGAGAGAGAGAGAGAGAGAGAGAGAGAGAGAGAGAGAGAGAGAGAGAACGACAAACAGAAATACAAGTAGTCACACATATAGGTAGATAAATAGATAGATAGAGAGACTTAAAGATAGCTAAACAGACAGATAAGTACATACATACATACTCGTACATACATACATACATACATACATATGCTTTCTAGTGAATTCACGGTCGACAATAATATTTCTACAGCAACCCACAATTTGCGTGGTAGAGTTCACGTTCCTAGATTTGCGTAGAGTCAAGTTCGTGAATGACGACGTGGAGTTAAGCTTTTGTTACTCACAGTGCCGTGCGGAGTCGATCTCAAACAAGGACAAATGCGCAATGAATTAAAAGTACCATACAATAAGATAATCTCTCTCTCTCTCTCTCTCTCTCTCTCTCTCTCTCTCTCTCTCTCTCTCTCTCTCTCTCTCTCTCTCTCAAGCTATCTACCTATTTATCTATCTACCTATCTATTTCAATGTCGATGTGAGACAATGCTACCCTTATGCTTGTAAATAAATCTCAACACTTCCCCTGACTTGATCATATGCATGTATACGAGAGTGTGGTAAGAGAAGGTTATGGCTAATGGTTATGGTGTGTTATGAATCTTATATAAGTGATCATGACCTTAGATATCCTTCCTGTCATTGGCTGCTTACTGGCTACATAGTATAACGGCGCATATTGTGTTGCATTTTTTTTTTTTTTTGTTATATTATTGTTTTACGCTTAGTTTCTTATTAAATCTATAAATAGTTATTTTGTTTATATTTTTTTTCTAATATCTCAATGGCTTGAACTAAAATATAGAAGGAACAGAAAGAATTTTTTTCTGCGTCACAAGAAAGTTTCGTTGAAAATTAAAAGACCTTTCCAGGTGTGTGTGTGTGTGTGTGTGTGTGTGTGTGTGTGTGTGTGTGTGTGTGTGTGTGGTGTGTGTGTGTGTGTGTGTGTGCACATTCTCAAGACTGGAACGTCACCTTCCTTAATCTCTCACACCTACACATTACCGCTCACACCTGCAAATTAGTCCACACCTGGCGGAATGGGGATGGGTGAGGGGAGGGGAGGGCAGGTGACGCCACTCCCGCCTCGTCACCTCGTCACCGTCACGTTTCCTAATGGTCTGGAACAGTCATGACCTAGAGCTGTGCATTAGAGTGGTGGCTCATTACGGGGTGACATTGCCAGGGCGGGGGTGTGGGGGGGGGGGGGGAAGGGCTGCCGCGGCGGTTGGGGGAATGATTCTTGAGGGCCGGTGGAGGTGAGCTACATTGAAATGAGTACAGGAGGTCCGGATTTTATGAGGGAGCGGAAGTTTTTGCCATTGCCATTAAGATACAGAGAGAAAACATTAATGGTGTCTTAAAATTGTGTCTGTTGTGTTTCTCGTATGTCTACTCCTGCCTCTCTTTCTTTCTTTTTTTTTTTTTTTTCTTCTCCCACCTGAAGGCCTCTGTTATGGCCCCTGTAAATTTTGTCTGTAGTTTTCATTGTTTTTATTTTGTATTATTTAATTTTTCTCGTCAGTACATCAAGGCCTCCGTGCACCATTAGGTTGTGCATAAATGTGCATGGTGCAGCCTGAGCTGACAGTAGTCGATGGTGCGTTGAAAATGTTTTATATCACTGCGGTGCACCACTCGTCCGGTGGGTGCATTTCAGAGTTGAGTTACGCTTTATTTGCAACATATAGGAGGCTTTAAAACTCTTTATGCTGTGTCTGACTTCATTAGGAAGGAACTGCGCTTCTGGTCTTTAATTTCTGAAAGGCGTGTTTATTATTATAATGTACAGGGAAGTGTACTGTTGGTTTTATTTTCCCTAATGGCGTGTTTATACTAAGCAGGTACTTTTCCAGGAAGGCTACTACTGCAGGTGGTCATTAGTACTGCGCCTTCACTGTAACTGTTCAGCCCACGCCTTCCTGTTTGAGTTCTGTGTCCGTGTCTCTGAGAATCTTGCCAGCTCATGAAAGGAAACATTTGCAGCAAAATCTTGACCTTAACGCAAGTCACACACGCACCTGCTTGCTCACTCAATGCACTCATACCATTTACTCACTCACTCCACTCACTCACTGCACTCATACCATTTACTCACTCACTCCACTCACTCACTGCACTCATACCATTTACTCACTCACTCCACTCACTCACTGCACTCATACCATTTACTCACTCACTCCACTCACTCACTGCACTCATACCATTTACTCACTCACTCCACTCACTCACTGACTTGTAATATGATTAAACTACAGAAACTGTAATTCGCAAAACATGAAGAGATGACATTGCCTGATTCTTCCCAGTACTATATTAGAATATTCAAAATTCTGTTCTGATAGAAGACTATCCTCTAATATTCTGAAACCAATCTTTTCTTGTAGGCAAAAAGCTTTATATGTATGGTACCTTGAGGCTTACAAGGTAATTTGCTTAATTACTTACTGATAAAACAAAGTTAGTTCCATTAAAATGAAACTGCAATTACATAAAGAATGAACTACGGTGATAAAGTCCAATTTCTTGTTTCCTGTGCATGTCACTTTTCATAATCTTCAATTTCTTACTGACATGATATCAAGACCATGAAAATAATGCCACAAATGAGTGAGCAGAGATGGAAAAAAAAAAGAATGACGTTATCCATCTGAAGGTTATTCTGATTTCCCGCTTCTTGTGTCTACACATTCCCATCTTTCTAGAATGTATCACTGTCATAATATATCAAGGCCCTCAAAATATCACAAGTGGACGAAGGAATAAGCTGAGATGGAGAAAAACGGGATTTATATATCTGAAGGTCACACTGAATTTCCCACTTCTTATGCTTGAATTCCTTGCTCCCTTCCCGCCCTTCTCCTTCTCCTCCTTCTTCTCCTCCTTCCTCCACCGAGCGACCCTCACATTCCCCGCTGCGCCGAGTCAAGGTCGTGCGTGTGTTGTCTCGTCCTGCCCCTGGTTAGCGAAGCCCCAGCAAGACGTGATACCCTCGTGTGTACCCAGCCTCGCCAACCACCTGTATGCAGAGTCCCTCACACACACACACACACACACACACACACACGTGCAAGGCCAGGACGGACTAACTCTCTGTTGCCTTTCCTTTTTGTCAACACTGTCTTCTCTTCTTCATTCCATTAGTCCCTTTACAGTACATATTTACATATTTGTCTTGCTTCTCCTCCTCTGACTTCTTCCTTCTTGTTTCTCCTTCTCCTCGTCCTTCTTTTCGTTAACTTTCTCTTCTCTTGCTCTTCCTCCTTTATTTTATTAATTTCCCTTGTATTCTTTTATTTTCCTTGACTCTATCCTTGTATTCTTCCTCTTCCCTCCTCGCTTCCTTTTCTTTTCCTCTTTTCTGACCTTACCCCGTTTTCTCCAGCACTACCATCTTCTCCACTACCTCCTCCTATTCCTTATCTTCAGAGTACAAAAACTGAATTCATTAGACTAGAAAAAAATAGGAGAGAAGTGAGGACAGGAAAAAAAGAAAAGGATCAACAAATGAGGCAATGTAAGAAGAAGGAGAAGTAAGGACAAGAAAGAAGGAGGAAGAGAAAAATGAGGATGAGGAAAAGAAAAAAGAGAGATAAGGAAGCAGTACAATACTACAAAAGGGCCACACCCCAAACGGTACACCATACATGCCACTCCGCCACGCCCTCTCTCATGGACACTCCTTCCCCCATCACACCTACCTAGCCACGTCACTCGCACCTGTCCCTCCTATCTGCCAATCAAAGTCTCCCTTGGGCAAACACTCGCCACCCATCCGCCCATCATCAGCACCTCCTCCCACCCCGCCTCCCAGACATCGCCAGGTGACCTTATATAGAGGGGCTGTGACATTCGTACTCCCTTCAGATGCATTTAATAATTCAGATAAACATGATGCTATACGTGAGGTGAATGCAGTGAATTTAGACAGTCCTTCGTTAATAAAACCACAATTTCCTGACAATATTGGCTCATTAGCGGAGTATTCAAGCACGAGTGAAAGAGATTGATTAATATTTTTCTTAGTTATAGGAAACCTTGACTATGTAAATGTAGACGTTAGGTAATGGTTAAAAAATGGTTTTCTAAGAGAGAGAGAGAGAAAAGGAGTTGACGGTTCTCTCTCTCTCTCTCTCTCTCTCTCTCTCTCTCTCTCTCTCTCTCTCTCTCTCTCTCTCTCTCTCTCTCTCTCTCTCTCTCTCCATCACTACCCCAGTTTCCTAGTAGCAAGCCTGCCTCACCTGGTTCACCTATTAACGACCAGAATGCTAATGACGACCTTGTACCTGCGTTGCTACCTGAAATGGTGCATCTCCCTTGAAGCATGTCATTGCACATAAATGTATCCCTATAATTCAGAGCAGGTGATGAGGAAATGAGCACCAGGTGAAGCTGCAGGTAGTTATTAACATTGAAGATTCAGGTTGTAGGATAAAGACGGGGTTTAATTGGTAATGAAAACAAGAGAAGCTGAAGGTGAAGTGAGGCTGAGTAAAGGTAAGGATGAGGGGTAAGGTTATAATTATGTGTTTTGCAGGCAGGTAAGGTTAGTATATGTAGTGGTGGGAGTTGTTGAGTTTTTAGTATTTATTCTATTAGGACATAGCTAACTATTTTTTTTTTTTTTTCAGTACGTGTTTGATATGTACTACTTAATTTTTCTGTTAGTACACTGTTGCTACTACTACTACTACTACTAATACTACTATTATTACTACTACTACTACAACTACTTCTAAAGCCTCAACAACAACAACAATTACTACTACTACTACTACTACTACTACTACTACTACTACTACTACTGCTACTTTTTTTTTCTTTTTTATGTAGGAGGGACACCAGCCAAGGGCAATAAAAATCCAATAAAAAAAAGGCCACTGAGATGCCGGTCCCCGAATAAGTTCTGAAGCGGTAGTCAAAAAGTGAAGGATAAGTGTCTTGAAACCTCCCTCCTGAAGGAATTCAAGTCATAGGAAGGCGGAAATACAGGAGGCAGGAAGTTCCAGAGTTCCAACAGGGAGTTCTACTACTACTATTACTGCTACTACTACTACTACTACTACTACTACTGATAATAATAATAATAATAATAATAATAATAATAATAATAATAATAATAGGAAAGGTATTGTGCAGGTTACTTTAAATGTAAGAGTACGTTATAAGCGTCTGCATTTTCTGTTATGTAAGGATAAAAAAAAAGAGTCGACGAGGTGATAGTAAAACAATTATGATCAGCAGCGGGAACGAAGGGTTGTTGATGCAATTAGTTCTCGTTGTTCTTTTGTTTTCTCTCGCTCCCCTCCTTGTGCGACCTCGAGGGTGTAATGATAAGGCGCCCCGAGGAGCCCCTTCGTGATGGCTGGGTGGAGAGGGAGGGGAGGGAGCTCCAGGCGTCCAGTGTGTCTTGTTGCTGATACTGATAAGGGAAATGTGTTCTTATGAGTGAGTGTGTTGTGAGTGTATTGCGCTATAATTTCAATTGGTTAGTATTATGTTCTTATTTGTGTGTATTCTTAAAGGGATTAATGAAGGGACTTATGCTTTCATTGCCATTAAAATGTGACCTTATGAGAGTGGGATAAATCATATTTTTAACTGCCTTGTGTTTATTTCTTTATTATTATTATTATTATTATTATTATTATTATTATTATTATTATTATTATTATTATTATTATTATTATTTATTTATATATTTATTTTTATCTATTTATTTATTTATTTATTTTTTCAATTCATAAAGGGAAGAAACAGAGGATATTTTCTTGAAATGTTTACGACTTCATTTTTGTTTCTGAAATCCTCTGTCATCATTAGAACGTCTCCTTATGGCCGATAACTAGATGATAATTTCAATTTCAATCTTTTTGTGTATATATCTTTATTTATGTGTATCTATAAAGGATGAAGGTAAATAAACAATCTTAAAACATTTGTGCCTTCATCATCCTTTGCATCTTCCCTCACCATCATCAAAATATGACCTGAGACTAAAGTAGATTATGATTTCAATTGTTTTGGGTTCTATGTCTTTTTTGTGTGTGTGTCCATAAAGGAAGAAATAAAGAGGATGATTTCAAGACATTTATGACTTTATCTTACTTATGCCGCCCTTCACCCCCATCACATCCATCACACCTACCCTGGCCACACCCTGCCACACCCCATCGCACCTCTGACGAAGCCCCCATAAACCAGCACTCACTCCTCCACAGGTAACAAGCCAATCAACTCCCTTATAGATCCACCTGTACCAAATTACTGGTAAATAACATTATGATCCACACTCCCCTTAGTCTTCTTAGCTCCTCCACCAGTACCATCCTCTCTGCTGCTCTTTAATGCAATCCTGCTTTTTGTCTTCCACATCCTATCTTTTTGCCTTCCCCATGCTATCTACATTCCACCTTCTCCTCCTCCTCCTCCTCCTCCTCCTCCGCCTCCTCCTCCCTTATCCTTCGCTTTCTTCATCTACTCATTAACTATCTTATTTCTCTCTCTCTCTCTCTCTCTCTCTCTCTCTCTCTCTCTCTCTCTCTCTCTCTCTCTCTCTCTCTCTCTCTCTCTCTCTCTCTCTCTCTCTCTCTCTCCACCTACATTCCACCTCCCTCTCTATCTCTTTTAACCTTCATTCTCTTCATCGACTTACTATCTCATTATCCCTCTCTTTTTTCCCTCATCGTCCTTTCATCCCTTGCTCCATATTATCTATCCAACCACCTCCTTTTCGTCTATAATGTATTCACTTCCCTGTTCCCAAGGTCTAACTGTATCTTCTAACTAAATTCCACTTCCACTTCTTCCTTCCACTATTCTGTCTTGAGAGTTTGAGGATATGTTGTTCATTCACCTTCTAAACTCCACTTCCACTTCCTTCTTCCACTGTGCCGCCGTCTTGTACTTGTATTTAAAGTATAAAATAAAACTTGAGAGCTTCATGATATGTTGTTTATTAGTATCTTTTGAAATCAGATCCGCATATCTTTCTTCACTGTCTAGCTCCTCCTCCTCCACCTCCTCATGCAACGTTGCCTGCACTCGGTACTAGAGTAAAAAAATCAAAGAATATAAGGACTTCAGGGCATGCTGTTAATTAGTATCTTTTGAAATCACCCCTATACATCTATTTCCACTATCTAGCTCCTCCATCTTCTCCTCCAGCAACGTTGTATACACCCTGTACTTGAGTGAAAAATAAAACTTTAGAACTTAGGGTATGTTGTTAATTGTTATCGTTTGAAATCAAGCCTTATACATTCTCCTTCACTAACTCCTCCACCTCCTCTTCTAGTAACGTTGCCTACATCCAGCACACTCCGCCCCGGCCTGCAACACTGTCTCGGCGGGGGGTGAGTACTGCTGACATCAAGAATAATAGGTGCAGTCTCCCCTTCGCTCCCCGACAACCCCCAGTGGTGCCGATCAGAGGGACCGATTGTGACCTTCAGATCCATTGTCTCTATTATTTGACTTTTTGCTCCTTTTTATTTTTTGCGTGTTTAATCTTTCCTCTTGTACATACCTGATTCAATACTAAGAGACACATAGGATAGGAAAAAAATATATCTATGTACAATGAAGTATGTGTGTGGTATCCCTGTTTATATATTTTTTTCTTTGTAGTGGTGATATTATCGACTTTTTTGTTGTTAATGGGCAAGGAAAAGTAGTCGCGCCCTCCCCTCTTGAGGAGATCATGGTGGTTAAAGAGATATAAAGGGTTAAAAACATGAATTTCTTCTATATGGTTAGACAAAAAAATGTGTCACGTATAAAGAAGAAAAATCAAGGTGTGCCAAATGGAAAATGAAAAGCGTTCTAAGCTTATATGAAGAAAAAGGGAAATGATAAAAAAAATGTGGAAGGTTTCACGTGATATGCGTATTACGTCATGAGTTTCCATATGAGTGAGCCGCGTCCCATTAGGAAACCTTGGCGTGAAGGGCGAGGTGGTGGTGGTGGTGGTGGTGGTGGAGGGTGGCAGCGGTGATGATAAGTGAGTGGGAACAAAGCCGTAGAAGGAAATAAAGCGAGAAGAGAGACCACAACTAAGAATGAAAAACTGTGATAGATGATTTTGTAATATATAAATAACAGATGACAAAATACAATAAAACAATAGAAACAGAAGAAGGGAATAAAAGAAAAGAGGAGGATATGCAGTAAGGAAAAGTTGCATTAAGCGTGAACGATTAGTAAATGATATAGCACGACCAGGTGGAGCAAGGAAAGGAAGAAAACAAACCGAGACGGAACACGACAGACAGAAAGTGACGAAGGGTAAAGAACAGGAGAATCACAAGAGAAAATAAGTATTATCAACAGTGAATAGAAAATAAAAGTAACAGATAAAAGAAATCATAAGAGAGCTAAAGTAATACACATGAAAGGTTTTCTATAAGAGAAGGAAAAAAGACATAAAAAAAATATAATCATGAAAGAAAACCTCAGAATATAAGGGAATTCGTTAGTGACCACTTGGCAGTTTCTGTATAGAACCTAACACTCATAATGCATATATAAACAGTAGCAATATTTTTTCTTATCTTTCAAAGCTTCCTATTGATTCAGCACTCACAACCTGATAACTAAATTTAATAAAGAAAATAATGATCATAATATTGGTAATGATACACTAAATGAAAAAAATAAAATAAAATCAATTAAAAAAATTATATATATATATATATATATATATATATATATATATATATATATATATATATATATATATATATATATATATATATATATATATATATATATATATATATATATATATATATATATATATATATATATATATATAAAAGACGGATTTAGATGCAATAGAGGCACAGATACACCAGTTACTATCATATACGAAACAACAGCTCACTACACAGCTAAGAAAAAACAGTATTTTCTGGTCCTCAGAGATGTATCAAAAGTCTGCCATGAGGAACTCCAATATAAAATAATACAACTCAACCTACACTACACAATCACAAGATTACTAAACAACTATATAATGAACATGAAAGCCAAAATTATAATAAATAATTACACAGGGCCAGCGTTTCCATTAACAGCAGGGGTTCTACAAGGGAGCTCCATTTCTCCCCACACTTTACACCATTTATACTACTGACCTGCCACAACCAGACATGAACTGCAACAATATCCAATATGCAGACGACACCACTCAAACTATAACACACGCAGGATAATCTAGACAGATGATGCATAGCAGAGCAGCCACAGAAATAGAGAAAAATCAACAGGCACGAAAAACAATGGAAAATAAAAACAAAATTATTGCACTGGCACTAAAAAAGAAAATAAACATAACAATGGATGGTCAACAGATAGACTGCAGATAAAGGGAAAGTATTAGGAATAACCGTAAACAGAACCGTTATGAATAAACATGTAGAGGAAAATAATTACTAAGTCAAAAATAGCAATAACAACTCTCTATAGATTCATGGAGCCTCCTATATATATATATATATATATATATATATATATATATATATATATATATATATATATATATATATATATATATATATATATATATATATATATATATATATATAAACATCTGGGACAAGCATACATCATCCCGATAGTATTATGCCCATCATTATCTCTAATAGCAATAAGCGATACAAGAAAATCAAAACTCCTAAGAACCCAAAATAAAATACTAAGATTCATATACAAAGAAAAATACTCATATACTAGAGACACTAAAACACTACACGAACTTTCAGATATCGAACCTGTCAACTACACACTTTACAATGAAGCACAAAAGATATTCGACAAAATTACTAACATACAAGAAAAAAATTTTCATACATCCTGGAAAACTATGAAAAGAACAAAAATCACCCTTGGTTTAACAAAACAAAAAAACATTCTCCAAGGAAAATTTATACAGGATGATAAATAAATAAACACTAGCATACATATTCTCCAAAAGGTAAAACCAATTTAACCAATCACGCAAAAAAACAAAATTTACTATTCTTCTTTGTCTTCTAATAAAAAAGATCCATGAGAAAACGTCAACCACAGACAAGAACAAAACTAATATGAATAAATCGAAGGAAAACATGAATAGTCACAACTAAACAACTAAACATACAACTTTAACTTAGAAAGGTGGTCAGCTTACCACTTTCATTCTCTTACTATTTTTCTATTCTTCTTAATCTTTTCCTAACTCTTTTAACTCCTCTTTTTTCACCCCACTTTTCTATCCCGATCACCAGTATAGCGTCCTCGACGAAACTCATACTGGCGATCAGATATAAGGTTGTGAAGTGCTAAATGTTTAAGAACCTCTCTGTTGAGGATAGATTAAAGAACTTTAGAGAAACAGGAAATTAAAGCAGTAGGGCGATAGATTGAGGGGTCAGAGCTGTCACCCTTTTTAGGAACAGGCTGAATGTGAGAAAACCTCCCAGGAGAAAAGAAAGGTAAATATTGATAGACAGAGTTGGAAGAGTTTGACTAGGCAAGGTGCAAGCACGAAGGCATAGTTTCGGAAAACAGTGAGGGGTCCCATCAGCTCCATAAATCTTTTAAGGGTTAAGGCCAGCGAGGGCATGGAAAACATCACTGCGAAGGATCTTAATAATAGCATGAAGTAGTCGGAGAAGAGGGGAGGGAAGAACAAGCCAAAGGTAGAGTTTTTAGCAAAGGTTTGAGCAAGGAGTTAGCTTTTGAGATAGATAGTTGTAGATGCTCTCTTTTATTCACGACCAATAAGAACATCAGATAAAAGTAATTCGTATAGAAAAAAAAACGAAGAAGGTAAAGGATGCAGATACAATGAAAAAAATATAAAAAAAGGGAGAAGCGTAAGAGCTGACAAACACACACACACTCTCAAGGATATCCATTGGGAGAAGCAGTGGGGCGCCAAGCCATAAAACTGACGAAGCGTTCACACCTCATCTGATCGAGTGGCGGCGGCTACTCCCTTCCCTTCCCTTCAGTAGCAAGACAATAAAACTCACTAAAACATCCGTCCATCACAAGGGGAACCGATCCAAGGACACATCTCACTCTGCAACCGCCTTTGTTATCGACAGGTAGGTACAGGTGAGTGATCAAGGCTCCCAAACGCCCTTCAATATCTCATTTTTATACAGGAGTCATAAAAACCCA